>NC_084708.1:2433435-2738902 GCF_033807575.1 Cydia pomonella
AAAGGAAAACCCAACGGATCAGAAAGGTAGGTAATAATAGGTGTAAATATATGACCAACGGTCCGATCCGAACGTCAAATTTAGGTCTAGATACGATATGGATCGGATATGTCAGTGTCAAATCACACACACGAAAACGTCACTTATAGACCGCGAGCCAGGAACAGATTCCCATGACCAATCGCCTCCCGGGCGATAACTCTTATAGTGGTTAACGGCTGTGTATGATGGACCCTCGTGGATGTCAGCTGCCGCTCCGTTGGTGGACTGAGGAATGGCAGCCACAGGAACAGTTGAAAAAAAATTAGTCATCGCCTTCCGTTTGATACTTTGTCTGATGATAGTTTAGAACTTTAGATGCTATTGTGAATTAAAAAAAAATGTCAGCCGGTTGTATCGCGGTGGAAAGAACGTCAGCTGGTCGCATGAACATGAAAAACTTTTTTATAATAGAAATAACGAAATCATGAATGATATATTATTATCCGATCCATATCGTATCTAGACCTAATATTACGTATCTTAAAGTTCGAATCGGGCTGTCAGTCTCTAATAGGATTATTAGAAAACGAATTAGGCCGTTGATATACATCCGAAGATACTCGTAAGTCTGTTCAATTATATATCAGTGCGGACATGAACGAACCCTTATTAGCCCCGAAACTATTAATAGAAACTAATAATAAATGGACCCAAATTCCTGTTCGAGGAATGTGATAAAAGAATGCCTTATTGAATGAAGAATCTGATAAAATTTTACTATCCCTTCCGGCTATCGCTTTTATTCGCAATAATTAAATTAATGGTTTTTCTGCCACCCTTTTTGGCTTTTTATTAATGTAATACCTTCCTATAGGTTTTTTATTTGAAATGTTAAAATATAAAAGTTTAAGTGATGCTTAAATACCTATTTGATAATGTTCCAATGTTAATCCTGATTTAAATTAATTATTTTTTTCAAATAATACAATACAATTCAAATCGTCTTTATTGCACAACCTCAGAATAAATGTACATGGAAACACATATAATGCACGAAGATAGAGGTAAACAATAGGTGGCCATATCGCAACAGAGCGATCTCTTCTAGGCAACCTTTGGGTAGTGGAGAAACTGTGATTGCGAAAATTTAATTAGATCTAAATGGTAATGAACTTTAGGATTCAAAAGCCTAAAAACAAAAGGACTTACACATATTTTAGCAAACACGTTCGCGTCTTTCCTGTAGACATCGCAATTTTTACGCAAAATAATAAATAGTCCCAAGTACTATTTTTATAGTACTTGAGACTCATATAAGGAAAACGGGATATGGATGTACTTACCAGAGTCGTTAACTTTGATTATATTTTCCACAGAAGTGACCTTTTTTCTAAAATGTGTTTAACCCAAAAACCAAACTGAAGTCAATCATCTTTGGACCTTAGCTTTAACATGCTTACTAAGTGCTACTTAAGCATACCTTTGACGGTAACATGTAGAGCAAAGAGCCCTTAACCGCAAGGGTAGAGCCCTAAAGGAAACGTCCAATCTCGACGCGACTACTAACCGTGTCCTGCGGTGAGGCCCTTTTGCTTTATGCCCTCATCAAGGGGTCTGTATATGTTACACGTCAAAATTATAGGTACTTTCTTCAAATTAATTGGGAAATTAAGGCGCCTACCTGAGTGAAATTACGTAGAATAGTTACTTTTAAATGCCTAAGGCGTGTAAACTATCCAACCAAAAATTCAGAAAAGAATGAACTATTTGTTATTCCTTAATTAATTGTTTCAAATTTATTTAAATTATTTCATTATTTTAATTAGGAAGTTTTCACCATAAAAGTCGCTACTGATCCTAAACTACAAAATATATTTTCACGGTTCTTTCGGCATAAAGTCAGCAATATATCTATCTTAAAACTTTTTGTTCATTTAACATCTATTCTACCTACTAAACTAATATTGAAGAAATTTGGCACGAAGAACTACTAAGCTGCAGAGATAACCGACCCCTCTGCAAACAAGTTTCTATGACATGGGATTAATTATCTCTGCAGTTTACCGTACATTCTAAAAATAGATAACTAATGGTAAAAAGTCGTACAATTTACGCGGCACAATAATTTTAACATAACTATTCCATTTTACCCCGTACCACCCTTTTCCTTCACATGTAAAAACTACTAATCTACATCCATATTAAACGATCACGCGTCAATTCCACACAATGACAAGCGGAAATTGTGCCAGCCCTAGTTTTATGTCCTTATTACTTGGGAATAAGGTCGAGTTTCGAATAGAAAATATTCTAATGCAAGGGTTGTCACACCTGCGCGCCAAAAAACAAACAATATTAAGGAAGGAAGAGGCGGACAAAGACTAAGAACGTATCTGGAATTTGAGGATACAGTAAAAAATTTTTTTAAATAAAATGAAGAAATATCTATTGTCATTATTCGAATCGACTTGAAATTCCAAACGCAATATGAAAATATCATCAGTTCTTATTCAAAAACATTTGTGGTTATTAATCACATTTAATTTATTATCCTACATTCATGTGCCAAAGATAATTTACAAAAATTTCAAAGTTCCCACTAAATGTTTTTGCCAAACATTAGTTTCGTAGTTTCGAAAGATCAAAATTTTCTCGTGAAAGTTTCCAGAAACTTATGGACTTTAAGAAAAATATGCTGCAATTTGCATATTGCTAGATTTGCTAGCCTCCATCGATATTTCTCGTATAATAATAGTATATTTTAGCCAACTAAGGGATGAAATCATATCTTTCACTCTAGTAAAACACTTTACTTTCATTTCGAATACGAGAAAAGTAAAATACGTGTTATTACATATAGTAAAATATATGACAGTATATTTTTAATAGCATTTTTTTAAGGTTTTTCCAATTAACAATTTAGGTCAAAGTATCGTTATTTATGGAATGGGGATTAAAATATCAAAATGAAAATTGTGTTATTAATCAATTTAAAACCAAATTTCAATTGCTTATTGTAAAAAAATGAAAAACGGAACGTACCTACTTAGAAAGCAAAATACTCTAGTACAGAAACGTATCACTTTATGCACACTTTTTAGAACAACAATGATCCTCTTTTAGAGCATCAAAAATGAAAACTAATTTGTTATATTTTTTATACTTCATTTTCAACCATTAAATATGGCTTACAGTTTAATAAAGACGAATAAAAAAAAGACGTAAACGAATGTTCGCGAAATGAAAAGTACTTAGAAATGAACAAAAGCTTCAGCCAATTGAATCGTTGTTCTGCCATAATTAACATCACAACTTGTCAGACAAGGCTTTGCAGACCTACAGGACAATTCGAATGTACACTCACAATACTAATAGAAAATAAACATAGAACAAGGGCAGAACTGCACGAAAATTTGCACATGTGCAAGTACCACTTAAGCGCCACTTGCACCATTCCACTAACCCGGGGTTAACCGGTTAAACCGTTAACCTAGTGCCGAATTGTACTGGTAACCATGGTAACTCCAGGTTTAACCGGTTAACCCGGGTCAAATTGTATAGGTAACCATGGTAACTCCAGGTTTAAGCGGCTAACTCCGAATTTGTGGGGTGGTGCCAGTCGCCTTAAGTGTTTACATTTAAAAATAATTTAAAATTCATACTTAAAAAATATACGTTATTTCGAGACTTACCTGCAGGCAACATGTAAATACAGTTTTGCAGGGAACTATCTAGTTATAAGCCTTGTACTGTGTATTATTAATTAGTGATTAAATCATAATGATATTCGAATCATATTATTTAGTTATCGTGCTTCTCGCCCTCGCCAATACCGCATCAATCAATCATCAGTTAGTTTTCATTCTGATATCAGTGTACGTTCGAATTGGCCTGCTACTTGAACTTCAAGGGTATCTTTTAATAAGCCTCAGTAAATATTGCAAATAATAAAATACTTAGCAGTTTAATTTAAATGTAACCCTCTTTATTTGATTACAAAAGGAATTAGTGTCAGTCTATAATGATACGATTTAAAATGAGATAACCTCTAATAGCCCTTTATAGGGTTTTTTTCTGTAGATCAGAGTTATTTTATTTAGACTTTCACCCTAATATTAATATACATTCAAAGATTCCCTAGTTTACTTAGATTAGATATTGATTAAAACTGAACAAATATTTTGACGAAATGTAACTTAATTGTGTATGCGGAATTTTACTTGTAACGCAATTAAATTCCATTTAGTTAAAATAATAGTTTTTCTTTTTTTGAATTGACAATCTTCAAAATCCAACTATCGAACTTCCGCCAAAAACATAAAAAAAAAACACAGCAATCCTTAAAAAAACGGGATTCCAGAAATGTGTCGGGTACGTGACGCTATTTTTAACGATTCCGATTTAATTTTAATTTGACAAGTTTTTCTATAACTTGCCCTGTTAGTATATTGTATCTGTACGTTAGTTATTGTAGGTCAAATCTTGGAAGCTTTTGACCCACTTACCGATTTCCGATTGAACTGAAATTTTCATACATATGTAAATCGGATGACAATACAATATTATGATGACATGGAGCTGATCTGATGATGGAGATAGAAGATGAACATGTGTGTTTGACTATTAGAATTGTCTCGATGAAATGTTGCATGTGGAAAAAAAAGTAAGCGATAAAAGCTTGCACAAAAAATAAAACTTTTGCCAAAAATTTATTTTAAATTCAACGGTATATAATGTATTGTATAGATTTTTCCAGGTTATTAAGTTAGCTGCCATACGCGGCACGTCCCCAACAAAGTAAATCTTTTTGTGGAATGCCCCCAAACCTTACCCTGGCCCGGTGGCCCACTGCCCTGACCAGCACACATGACCCCCCCAACCATCAATGAACCTGTTTTTACGCGTATTAATTCCCATTGATTGGAAGGGGACCAGAGCTCATCTTACCCTGGCTATCCGTACGGAAGACGTCCGGAAACTGGAGGGTTCCCGTTACACTTCTAACCTCTCTTTTTAATCTGTAGATTTTTATATTCTTGTCCTTTTCTAGAACTTGTTGCGTAAGGGTTGAATGAGTTCTTGAATTTTGTTTTTTGTTCGTTTTCTTTTGATACGCAAATTCTGGTAACATCTGGAAGATCTTGTTAGTAGTACGAATACAATGAAGTAAATAAAAACTGTCTCCCTTAAAACGATCGTAGTTTTAATGAACTTTTATGCTAGCACCACGATATACCCGGTTTTTTTAAGATAATAATTTTCTAAACTCAGTATGGAAATTAACTTTTTCGTCCGAAATGCTGGGGTTCCTAAGATATCTAATATTGCGGTACAATAATATGTAAACGACACTATAATTTAGTGCATACTCGTAGTTAATCGGATTTAATTTTGGAAGAAAAAGTTATGACTATTAGTTTTGAGGTTATAAAATTTCTAATCTGAATAAATTTGACTATCGTAGCAAATGCATAACATAGTAGCTTGCACTCTTTATGTCATTTTAATGAAGTTTGAATAAATTAGATTTTTAGGATTCCGTAACTAAAATGGCAAAAACAGTATAAGGGTTCCGTTTTTGCCATTTTGGGTACGAATTCCTCATGTCCGTCCATCTGCCCGTATGTCACAGCCATTTTTTTCAAATGAACTTATTAAACTTCGTGATCAGAATACTTAGTTAACAAAACATGAATTTGGACGAAAGGTATCGATCGACAGTTACCTTTAGTTTAGTATTTATGAAGCCATTATAAGTACTTATGTAAAAAAAGATAATTACTTAGCTATGTACATAATTTATATTTTTTACTGCAACGGTCTTTACAGTCAAGCACTTATAAAAAGTAACGACTGTCTGGCTCACCCAAGCATGTCTCTTTTATAACCTCTCCAAACGTCACCGATAATTTCATGCGAATTGCAATTGATTGCGGTATTTGGTTCATCTATTGAATTCATTTCTCCTACTTAGCCAGCAATTAACTAAAATCGCATGATATTGTTCGCAGCCTTTACTAGAATCATGCTTACACATTTAAAAACTAACTCTCCTCTCCATTGTTACAGGTCTCGACACGTTCGCATACGACCCCCAGCGTTATGCCATGGACTACCACAGCATCGGCTTTAGAGAGTGCGCGGCCGAGGTCGCCCGCTACCTCGTCAGCTGCGAAGGCCTCGACATCCAAGACCCTTTGCGGCTACGCCTCATGAGCCATCTACAGTGCTTCGCTGCGCAGAGGGAGCTAGCAGCGAAATCCGCCAACTGGGGATATCCTCAGTACCCTACACCAGTACAGCCTCAGCCGCAACATGGTTATACGGAGCTAAGACCAGAAGCAACCACCTCAACTGCGACGACAACTGTTGCTGCTCCTATGGCTGTAGCCGCACCGTTATCCGCCCCTCCATCTTACCCCCACTACCCCGCCCCTCCAGCACCTCCAGCGCCCCCTGGCCCTCATCCCGCACCACCTGTACCTCATTATCCTACTCCGTATCCTCACCAGCCCACGCATAACCAGTATTCGCAGAATAGCTCGAAACCTTATAGACCTTGGGGTGCGGAGTTAGCTTATTAGATTGAGGATATTACTAATTAGGTTTACTCCATATTGGAGTTGATGAAGTATAGTCATTTATCTTTCAAAAATTTAGTCTATGAGGTACTTAAATATGTACGGTAAACGTTATTTTGCTTTTGTTGGTCGAACGTTAATTGGAATTGAAAATATTGAATATTAACCATTACAAATTGAACCGAAAACTGTAACCGTCAGTTACGGTTTATGGTTCAATTTGTAATAGTTAATTTTTAATACTAATTAACTTTCGGTCAATACTGTTATTTTGTTTGCTGGCAGCCTTTTTGATACTTGACTTGACACCTTGTTTGCTAGCAATAAAGATTGAAGGCAACTATTAGGGACATGTTAAACATTGGGATATTTAATAAATATTGCTCAATATATTTAATTAAATAGTCATCAAACGTCTGTCTTGTCATTAATGTCATCATTAACTTATAAAACAATTAAAATAGTACTTATTTGAAATTACTTATCGACATATACTTACCGGGTGGCCTTTGTAACACGAGCAATAAATTAAACTGTAGTTTGTACTGTTCAAAAGCCTTCATAATTTTTAAAAGTTGTTAAACAAAAGTTTTATAATTTCAGGGGAAGGTACAATATATTTTTAAATTATTTACTCGTATTGCACGGCCCACCCGGTACACTAATTTGATAAGGTACGGTCACGTCTGATAATATCGATACGAATAAAGTGCCAAAAATATGTATACACGACTTTATCGACATATATTTGGCATATTTTTCGTATCGATATTTTCAGACGTGACTGTACGTATATTATTGTGTCACGGTTTATGAAAATGACCAGTTCCTAAAGGTCCCGTTTTTGTACTCACAAATTGTACGCAATATTTGTTTCATCAATCGACATATTGTTTAATTTAAGCCCTCAATAGGCTATGATTGTAGTATTTATGTTTTCTTAGTTTGACCGGGCCTTATTAGAATGGCGAGCAGTCTTATTAGGACATTTGTTTTACGATAAGCAATTGAAATATGGTTTTAAATCGATTTTTATACAATTTCCATTCTGATATTTAACTCCCCATTTCATAAATAACGATACTTTTACCTGTCGGTGAGTAAGGTTGCCAGAGCTCAACGAGGGGGGACGGGGTTACGGTCGGCAACGCGCATGTAACTCCTCTGGAGTTGCAGGCGTACATAGGCTACGGAGACTGCTTACCATCAGGCGGGCCGTATGCTTGTTTGCCACCGACGTAGTATAAAAAAAAATGGTTAATTGAAAGTACCCTCAAGAAACCCTAAAAAAAATATTATAAAAAACACATGTATTTTACTTTCCACGTATTCCAAATGAAAAGTAGAGTGTTTAACTCGGGTGAAAGGCATCATTGCAGCCTCAGAATATACCTCGGCAGAAATTAGTGCCTTTCATTCCTTGGTTAATAATCTACTATTACCCCATCAAACTAAGTGTTGTTGGCGATCTCAGAGTTTTATAACATATGTATGAAACTGTACTGTTTGTAAAGATAGTATGAATATATATGATAAGTTGTGTGATAGTAATATAGTATATCATAGGTATAAGAAGTCACTAGCGTATTGGGACCAAATGAGAAGCTTTAATTTTCAATAATACGATTATACTGCTTTTATTCTGTGCTGTTACTGCAAAAAAAGCTAAAGAAAAATGGCGTAAACGAAAAAACTACTTTTCACCACACCAACTGGTAAAGGCCTTCTTGATTGTTCAAAAACTAATGAGAAAGTTGCATTTTATCCACATGTGCACATTATGAGTTGTTTCCTTATGTTAGCTAGTAGAATTGACTTTTAAATGATAATTTTGTATGATTATTTTTTTATTACGTTCAGTTGGATTTGATTTCATCTGAATTTTTTGGTATTTCATAGTTGGTAGTTTTCTCGTGTTGGTGTGGTGAAAAATGTTGTGTTTCACTCGGAGGCAAAGTTTATTTAACCAACAACAACTTTACCCCCTTGTAAAACAAATAACTATTAAATAACTAAATATCTTCGTAAATATTAAAAAATACCTAAAAGTGGTTGTGAGAAATGCTATAATTATTATGTAGTGTGATTTGATTTGTATATAGGTTTGACGTACACTGGGTATGTCTGATGTAAATTTTACTTGTAAATATACAGAATTAAATTATTTTGACAATTTATTTTATCTTTCATTATAGATCTTATCTTATCTTATTCCCTAACTATGTGATAGCCTTACCTTACCATAATTTACACATGTAACCAATACACCGAAGAGTATTAAACATACGGAACCCCTGGTGTAAATTTATTCGATAGCGAGACGTGACGGTTAAGTCTCATTTTGTATGGGATTTAGAAACAGCGCGCCAAGCGGGACGTTTTGGACAGTCAAAATCGCATACAAAATAAGACTTAACGCAAACGCGTACGTCACGTCACGCTATCGAATTTTACACTAGGGGTACAGGTCAATCCAAAAACGTGGCCAAAGCTTTTTTGAATATTTTTCTTACTTACCTACACCGACAAAATTAGTATATTCAAAATATTCTCCTTTAGATTTGATACACAAACGCAGACGTTGGGTAAAATTATCAAATAGAGTAGTAAAAGAAAACTGTCAACGTATTTTTGGGCTAACCTGAATCACCTTTAAATGCTTTGGTCTCGCACCGTCTAGAACGCAAAACTACTAGTGTAATATTTTGCCTATATCCCTTTTAGTCTACATCGCAAACGGTATAGAACACAAAATGACCACTTACAGGCAGGTTAGGTTAGTTAGTTATCTTTTAATGGCCGAAGGCCAAACCGCACAGAAATAGGAGCCCCGCGGTAGCGGTGCTCCGTCGACATCGCTAACGTAAAGGTAAATCGACAATACGTAGATAAATAAAGGTCTAAATAATTGTAGTCATTTTGTGATCTAGACCGTTTGCGATGTAGACTAAAAGGGATATAGGCAAAATATTACACTAGTTATTTTGTGTTCTAGACAGTCCGAGACCAACCCCTTTAAATGTAGAGTCCCCAGCAAGCTCGGTTCTCCATACAAACGTTGTTACGCTCTTATTTTATAACGACTAGCTAGATTGCTCTGAAACCTTGTACTTACAATAGGATAAGGTATATCTAGTCCTGTAATTAGTTTATGTAGCTTCAGATATAACTCCTCTGGAGTTGCAGGTGTACATAGGCTACGGATACTGCTTACCATCAGGCAGGTCGTATGCTTGTTTGCCACCGACGTAGTATAAAAATAAAATAAAAAAAAAAGATATCATAGTTAAAAAAATACAGCGAATTTAAGTTTTTCATACAAAACTTGTTTTTGCTCTATTTCGTTTGTTTATTAAACTAGAGCTATATAAACTAATTACAAGACTAGATATACCTCATGTCATTATATGTGCAAAGTTTCATTACAATTCAACGCGTAGTTTTAAAATGAGAACGCAACTCCGTTTGTATGGGAAGGTGATAATCGGCTGAGCTTGCCGGGGCCTCTAAAAGTTCAACATAAAATGAGGTAATTGTCAAATGATGTAGTAATAAAACGCTATTTTCGCTATCAGTTCCATCCACCTGTGGAACTAGCGACTACTTAATTTACGCCTTTATTCCAATGCATATAAAGCTCAAAAAAATTCTAACATCACCGTATTTAACGATCAAACTCACTAATGAACCACTTATCATCACACCGAAATGACGTATATACCTCCAAGAGATATACATTAAAAAACCCTTTTATAACTATTTAATTTTCTCACATTAAAAAGCTTTTTCATCTATTATTAAACTCTTAAATAGGACTGTAAACCTTAAAAAATAAAGTTCAATTTCAACTGACACCACAAAAAGATACTTTTTAAAAGTAACATTAATTAGTGTAACTGGCCAGTAACAACGACTTTGCCATTTGCCGGTTCATAGTAGATAGCCATCGCACAGGTGCGCACTACAACCCCAGATGTTCGCGGGACCGAAATGTTTGAAACGTCATAAGTTACTTTTGAATTTAGAAATAGAACAGCTTACTGCTTATGCGACATGTATAAAGGAATAAAGCGCATTTCTGTGTAATCCGTAAAAGTAAAATAATCTTACAGTCGAACCAAGTTAACTTTGCATCTCATTTGCAATGACAGTAAAAATACATAAGGCGTAGTTCTTCCAGAACTTTAGACACATATCTTTTTTTTAATGGAGGATATATCCTAGGCAGGCGTTTGACCACGATCTCACCTGATGGTAAGTGATGATGCGGTCTACGGTGGAGCACGCTTACCTATAAGATACCTATTTACTCTAGCCTTGAAGAGATTCAGATTGTACTCATGCGAAAACACAGACTCGGGCAGGGCATTCCACTCCTTGGCAGTTCGCATAAGGAATGTTGAAGCGAAACGCTTCGTGCGTATTTGTGGAATACCTACCATGAAGCGATGCCGGAGTGCCGATTGTGTGTACTACACCGTAATAACTAATAACCCAGTAAGTAAGGACCACTTTTACTGTCTTTCACCATACTCGTAACAAAACAAAGCGTTCATTTAAAGTTGTGTTTATTACCTTGATAGTAAGAATCCAAGAAGAACTTTCTTCGTTAATAAGTCTAGGAAAATAAATCTAATTGGTTATCAAACCTCTATAAGAAAATTTTTGAAATAACACATTTTTTCCTACTGACTTTAATATACAGTTTTTCTTTATCGAAACATTTTAAAAAGTTACGTCATTTTGGCGACTAATATTAGCATTGAATTAAAACCAATAAAAGTGTACGTAATAAAATCTGATTGGTTAGTATAAATTGTTATAAGAAAATTTTAAAATTAACACATATTTCTTATACTTAAGAAATACACAGGTTGTATAATATAAAAATGCAGTTCTATATAAAACTTTATTAAATACGTTACATTGGCATTGCATTAAAACCAATAAAATTGTACGAAATAAATTCTGATTGGTAAATAAGTCTGTTAAGAAAAAAAAATCTGTCAACATTTCCTAATAGTTTAATTTAAAAATGCAGTATTTATATACCAAACATTATTGAATACGTCACATTGGCTAATATTACCATCGCAATAAAACCAATATAAACTTACGTCATTACCGCATACGGTATTTTACCGCAATTCTAGGGGTCGAGTATGGGATATCGCCACCCCTACGTTTCCCACGCTACCCGTCCCTTTCCCTTGCATGCGCCGGCGCAACTGTCTCGCTCTCCACTTCCGTAGGAAGGTGCCATTGGTATCATATAAGTTTGCCAACAATTATAAAGTTATGGTATTCTAATTTGAACTTTAATATTTATGATATAAAGTCGTTATTTAAATGGATTATTTTGTAACAAATGGGCAAAGTTTAATATTTCAGTATGGGAAGCGTGTGCGCAGGGTGCAAGTTTTTTGCGTGAGCGTGTGTGCAAAGTGTGTGTGTATTGGAATGTGTGCGTTTGACTTTATAATGGGGTTTTATTGGATTTATTGACCTTTTATTTGCGTTTTAATTGATGTTAAAATAAGACAAGGAGGAGTGACATGAGCTCTACCACCATGGATAATAAAATTAAATTTTATTTGTTAGACATTTAGAATTTATTCTAGAAACATTCTGGACTAGTATTTTTATATAATTGTTTTTTTTTGTATGACGATATTTTATGAAATTCTTAGTCTTAAATTTGATCTATGAATTATATTCATTAGTATTTTATATGGAATAATATTTACATCAATAAATTGCTCTGATAATTAGCTTAAGATAATTATATGTAATACTGTCTTACTATTCATAAGTGCTTGTTGCTAGGCCTACATGAATAAAGTATATTTGAACTGAAAATGAAAAACGTGGCATTAAAGTAATGAACACAGTATGGGGTTCTTCAAAAAAGGAGTGTACAGGTTTTTAAAGGGTCGGCAACGCCCATGTAACACGTCTGGAGTTGCAGGCGTCCATAGGCTACGGTGATTGCTTATCATCAGGCGGGCCGTGTGCTTGTTTGCCACCGACGTGGTATTAAAAAAAATGAAATCCGCATACGAATCAACTTGTTTTCATTCCTCTCGAGTATAAATTACACACATAATTATATTATTGTAGACACACAGAAAATAAAAATTCTAGCCTATTTTTTATTTTTTTGGGCTAATACTGCTCCTTACATACATACATGATGACTGAAGAATGTGCGATAAAATACGCAACCTTTGTGTTTGGGTTTGTTAGAATTGTCTCGATGAGTTAGTTATCTGTTGAAAGAAAAGTACAGTCAGCAATAAAAACTTGTATCAAAATAGTTATTTGTTTTACAACGGGGCAAAGTTGTTGTTTAACCGCTCGTGCTAATATTGATACCCGAGCAAGCGAAAGATTCCAAAATTGAACCACGAGCTTAGCGAGGAAAGCTTACTATTAAATACCAAAAAATCAAATTAAATCAAATCCAATTGAACGTAATAAGAAATTATCATTCAAAATCATCATTTAAAAGTCAATTCTACCAGCTAACATAAGAAAACAAGTCAAAATTTACATCTGATTACTTTGCCCTACATGTGAATAAAATGCAACTTTCTCATTAGTTTTTTAACAATCTAGAAGGCCTTTACCAGGTGGTGTGGTGAAAAAAAAGTGTTGGACGCCCCGGCCCGGTCCCGGGCGGTCTAACGTCCTTTAGACTGTATCTAACACATACTTTTGAACGCTAGCTGTAGAGATTTGTCCCTATTTGGGAAAGTTCTCTAGGGTGGCAGGTCAGAGGGCCTACCGCGAAAATCGAAATTCGTCAATTGCGGGCATTTTTCTCTGTCACTCTAATTACGTCTTAGTGAGAGTAAAAGAGAAAGATCCCCGCAATTTGCGAATTTCATTTTCGCGGTAGGCCAACAGATACTTTAGGTGCGTTGTTCATCCTTACTACGCATCCGTACCTACATATTATCATGTATCTCTTAGATAATACAATATTTAGCAAACATGTCATTAAAAATCTGTCAACATGTTTAAATACGCGTTTTCTGAGAAAAGATAATTCACTTTGAACAATCACTAATGACTAGTTATTACAAATATGATTAGAGCACGATGGAATGTGTTTGTTTTTAGATATATAGACGACCGGTTTGGCCTAGTGGGTAGTAACCCTGCCTACGAAGCTGATGGTCCCGGGTTCAAATCCTGGTAAGGGCATTTATTCGTGTGATGAGCATGGATATTTGTTCCTCAGTGATGGGTGTTTTCTATGTATTTAAGTATTTATAAATATTTATATATTATATATATCGTTGTCTAAGTACCCTCAACACAAGCCTTATTGAGCTTACTGTGGGACTTAGACAATTTGTGTAATAATGTCCTATAATTAAAAAAAATATAAATATATATAAACGTCTTAACCTCAGACGCAAAAAGATACTCAAATCAAGATAAGTCAGCATCGATTTTGATAGCCCAGACGGTGCACGGGTTATTTTAAACGTCAACGTCGTCGTTTACTGTATGTAACTGCATGATTTCTATAGTAATCTAAATTGTATTTTTTCTTATTTAATGCATGTTAATTATAAGATGGAATGTTTTCAAAAGATGTGTCCCGCCGAGTTTCTTGCCGGTCCATATTGGGATAGCCTCCTCCAATTGAGGGGGGATTTAAATCTTCTCGGGTCAGAGGTGTAAGGTTAGAGCCGGTGCAGCTTTATTTGACGTTCATAAGCGCATTGTAATATGCCTACTTGAAAAATAAAATATCTTTATCTTTGAAATTATGATGTAAACCTGATACTATCACCGTCTGGGCCAGTGGTGGGCAAACTTTCTTCATGGGGGGCCAGAAACATTCATGAAATTTAAGAGGACGGCCAGAATATTTGGATTTGGACCCGGGTACGTCCTTAAACTACGTCCAAAAGAGAGGTATGGGCATTGTGAATGTCATCTCGCTTTGTGTGGTAGGGCACCGCCAGTGGATGTAATTCCAGATCTAGAGCAGAGCCCAACTGGAGAAGTACCTCCACCTTACAGAAAACAGCAGCCAAATAACACTAGACCCTACTCATAGTGTTGTGTTCCTGCCGGTGAGTAAGGTTGCCAGAGCTCAATGAGGGGGGGCTTAGGGGGGGTTTAGGGTCGGCAACGCGCATGTAACTCCTCTGGAGTTGCAGGCGTACATAGGCTACGGAGGCTGCTTACCATCAGGCGGGCCGTATGCTTGTTTGCCACCGACGTAGTTAAAAAAAAAATAGCAGCAAAAATTTATTTTGATTTGCGGTTATCGTGGGGCAATGCCATATATGTATTTACCAATTATTTCATAGGACTGGCGACGGGCATGATAAAATCCTTTGGTGGCCCGCGGTCCGTACTTTGCCCACCGCTGGCTAGGCCATCAAAATCACTGCCAACTTATCTTGGTCTAACTAGTTATCCTTAAGTTTCACATGTGTATCTGTTCGTCTATCAGTAGCTAATTATATTATGATACTAAGTGCCAGTACTTTAAAAATCTAGCCAGTTCAATACTGGTATTTAGTTACTAAGGAAAAAACAAATCTAATACAATATTACACACACAGCAAGCTTAAATACAAATACAAATTTCACCACAACAAAATATAATCCTCATAATTACAGAAATGCTTAGCGCAAATCCATAAAACTTGTATTTCCAGTTCTCGGCTTTATTCATTGTATGGTTTGTGTATGAAAACTTGTATTGAATATCGAGACATATTGAGTTGTAGGGTGACAATGAATTATTGACCGACAAGCGCGAAGCTTGGTTTAAAAAAAAACTCTTTTTTTTGTTTTGCAAATTTTGAATAAAAAGGAAAACCTAGGATTTGTATCAATAACATGTTAAAAATAAAAAAAAACATGGAAAATGGAAAATATTTAGAAGTGGAAAAACATTTTCTCTTATAATTCACTGTTAAACCTTTAAGGGAACCAAGGGAAAGTATTACTAATAAGTACTTATCAATTTAATAATGTTTTACAGTACATATGGTGCTACTTTACCGCACTAATGCGAAAATTAGCATACCTATTACGTTACTGTGTCGAACATTTAAAGGGCCATATGTACTGTAAAACATTGTACGATACATGTGCGAATAGGTAATTCGCAACTCGTGTCGATTTAAAACACTCCCTTTGGTCGTGTTTTAATTTATCGCCACTCGTTTCGAATTTCCTATTTTTCGCACCTGTATCGTAATACACTCAGATCATAGAAAGTACTAGATGGCTGACGGAGGCGTGGCGCGTGTCGCCGCGACATGGCCACATCGTGGCCATACCGGCCCGCCGTAAGACAGTAGCAAATTAGCTGTCATTGAACAATGTGCGCGTCAATTTTATTGAAATGCCGAATTATAGCGTTATTTTGTGTCGAAATAGGAGTGCATCCAAAAACTATAAGGATCATGCAGTTACATACCACATGTGAGTACATTTTTTTTTCACGTATTAGTCAATAAAACCACACATTTTAACAAATAAATCCAGTGACATATGATTTTTCTGAGTCAGACCATGTTGTCATACAAACGCGTGGCAATTTGTCTATGCATTCTATTGACGCTTTGGCATGGAAAACTATTTGTAGTGTCCTTAGCAACGGCGCAATGCATTAAACCGCTAACGATATTCACAGGGGCATTATTGTTTCTTGGTACGACCGCCAACCACACCCTTCATTGACGCAGCGAAGTAGAGTGGTGCTCGTGCATATAATGCAAGAGTTAAAGAATGGTTATTTCGCCGGCCTTCGGAGCGAAAAACGTAGTAAGCAGGAATTTAGGGGCGAGGGACTCCATCACTCAGTAACCAAGCCCACCGCACATATTATTTACCAAAATGTAAGAGGCCTTAATACCAAACTGAATCACTTTCGGCATAATTTCTTTTCCTGTAATACTGATATCGTCGCAGTAACCGAAACATTTTTAACGGATTCTGTTGATGATCCGGAAATAGTTGGTGCTGGCTGGAGTTTGCTGCGGCGTGACCGTGCCACCGGTGCTCGCGGCGGAGGCGTTCTCCTTGCCTGCCGTCCGGGCATTAAAGCAACAAGGCGCAAGGAGCTAGAAACCCCTAGTGGTGAAGATCTCTGGGCAACGCTGAATATCGGCGACACCTGCTTCCATGTCTGTGTCGTTTATATACATCCAAGAGCTTCGGATGAAGTATATATGTCATGGTTCCACAAAGTCGAATCTGTGATTGAAACCTTTAATGTTTGTGCACCTATAATTATCTTAGGAGATCTTAATCTTAACCCATTGTATATGTCTCAGAATATTTTAAATTATTATTGTTATTTTCTAACTGTTTGTGGCCTGACCGAGAAGAATGAAATTGAAAATGCGTATGGAGGTAAGCTCGACGTGGTGCTTGTGACAGAACGGGTTCAAATAACCGATATTAGGGAAATAACAGGCGGTGGACTAGTACCTAAGCGTGATGCTTACCACCCACCTCTGGATATAGTCGTTTGTTCTGACAGTAACCATGAGAGATCTGTTTTTAACTTTGTCGATCCAAGCAATATTAATCCTCACCTGGATTGGAATTTTGCCAAGGGTGACTACAGCTTACTTTATGAACTCGTATCCCAAGTATCCTGGCAAGATGTACTGGCTGCGCAGGAAGTTAACAAAGCTGTTGACATCTTTTATAGTATTGTATATGACTTATTTGATAAAGTATTCTTAAGGAAAAAGAGGTCTACACGTCGTTCTAGATGTTACCCGGTCTGGTTTAGTAAAGATATTATTTACGATATAACCCGCAAAGCTAGAATGCACAAGAAATGGAAAAGCACTAATAATGTAGCTATATACGATGAGTTTTCAAAACTTCGTGCCGACATAAAGCAACGAATAGACAAAGCTTATGATCACTACGTCAGTGGACTGGAAGCTAATGTGTGTCATAATCCTCGTGCTTTCTGGAGGCATATAGGTAGCCTTAAGTCCAGAGGTGGCTTTGAGCCTTGTGTTAGGTTTGGTGATCAGGAATTCAGCGGTAAGGAGGCAGCTGATGCGTTCGCGAAATTCTTCTCTAGCGTTTTCTTGCCCGATACCCCGTCCCTAGATCATAATGCCGTGATGCTGAATGATAGCTTCAGATCCGCGAACTATGTGCATATCAATCTTATTACACCCCGCGACGTTGAAACGGCCTTAATTAAACTAAAAGCTCAAAGCTCCATAGGACCGGACAATTTTCCACCTTATATACTAAAGGGATGTAAAAATCACTTTCTTCAGCCAATATTGTACATTTTTAACTTGTCAATTGCGACTGGTGTGTATCCTAAACGGTGGAAGCTCTCTCGAGTAACTCCAATTCCCAAATCTAGTGACACTTCAAGTGTAGAGAACTACCGGCCCATAGCCATACTTTCTTCGTTAGCGAAGCTGTTTGAATCTGTACTGAAGGCATTGATTTCTCCCCAATTAAAACCATTCCTTTGTGACGCACAGCACGGCTTTAGGTCGAAACGATCAGTGGACACCAACCTGTTGACGGCTACCAACATCATTTCAGAACACTTAGATAGAGGAACACAGGTTGATGTCCTCTATCTTGACTTCAGGAAAGCTTTTGATCAAGTTGATAATGATGTTTTACTTGGAAAGTTGTGTGCCATTGGTTTTTCGCCGCGATTGTTAAAATTGTTTGCCAGTTACATGAGCGGCAGGCAACAATTCGTAAAGCATGGTTGTTTTGTTTCATCCACTTACTCTACACAATCCGGAGTTAGTCAAGGATCCATTCTTGGCCCTCTGCTATTTGGCATCATGATAAATGATCTCGAGGTAGTTCTGAAAGAGAATACTAGGTGCCTTTTGTACGCAGATGACCTAAAACTCGTGCTTGGTGTTAAACAAATGGCGGATTGTGAAGCGATGCAAAGAGACATCAATGAGGTTTTGCAATGGAGTGTTGCGAATAAACTGCATTTCAACGTCTCCAAATGTTGCGTTATGTCCTATACTCGCTCGCCAAACCCTTTAATTGCACAGTATGTCCTTGGTTCAGAAGTCATAGCTCGTGTAACAACTGTCAAAGACCTGGGTGTTACCTTCGACGCCTCTCTTACTTTTCATGACCACATAAAAGGATTAGCTGCCAATTGTTATAAGCGACTTGGTTTCGTCATCAGGAATGTGCGCGATTTTAACGATCCCAGAGCCATCAAACTGCTCTACACGGCTCTTGTGAGGAGTAAGCTTGAGGCGGCAAGTATTGTTTGGAACCCAGCTGAAATCACATACGCCCTTCTCGTAGAAAAAGTGCAAAAAACATTTCTTAGGTTCTTGTATAAGAAGCTATATACTTACTATCCATTCTTATATCCGACCAAGTACTTATTAGGATCTTTAGGTTTTAATTCCCTTGCAGTCAGACGCAATTACAATCTCCTGGTGACAGCATGTGGAGTTTTACGTGGCGAGACAGACTGTCCTGAACTGGTAGGACGAACTGTTAGACTCGCTATTCCATTTGTGCCCAAAAATCTCCTGCGACCGCGAAGTCACAAGCTTTTGGCCGTCCCAATTACACGCACTGTAGCACATAAAAACTCGCCTGCTGTGCGGGCTCTAAGGCTGCTGAACTCCCTTCTGTCATGGGCACCAGATTGTGATATGTTTGCAAGTCGATGGACGGCTGTGTATCAGATGTGTATGCGGTATTGCGAGGTGATGGACGAAAGATGATTGTGATCTGTTTTTCCTAGTATGTAATCCTATCATATAATCTGAATTGTACAGTGCTTTGGTCTCGACTGTAATGCTGTATATATATATTAAAATATTAAATAAATAAAAAAAAAAAAAAAAATATAATTGATCTTTGAGCGTTATCGATAAAAATGTTTGGATATAGTGTGTATGAAAGTAATTATTTTTCAACTAAAATTTTACAATTATTTTATATGCACCTAATGTTTAATTTAATACTTATTAATTTGGATTAAAAATCGAATAGATAAGCCAAAAAATAAACTGATTTAATTAAGTACAATTTATTTATAACATTATAGTTTATACCTATAAGTATATTTTATTCAGGTTCTTAGCAACGATTCGAATAACTGCACTAGGTATAATCAAATATGTTCATGATTGCAATTTTTTTAGTTTCCTGAAAATTCCCAGTATTAAAGAAAAATGGATAGATGCTACAGGTAGAGGCCCTAACTGGTTTACGAGTGAGAAAAGTGTTATTTGTTCGGATCATTTTCAAGAAAAATGTTTCCAGTTACACTTCGCCTCATTTATATAACGATAGAATATAAATATGTTTAAAATAATAGTATATTGTATACTTAGTCGATCCAAAAGTTCTATCAGAAAGATTTTTACTGATAATTATGGTTACTCTTTCCTTATTATTCGTACATATGATTTAAAAGCTTATTTAATGGTGCATTATACTTACAATATAATTTACTATAACTTGCTTTCGCAGTTCTTCATAACTCTATGTAACATGCTGGAATTGCTTTCAATTGGTGACGAAATATGCTATAATAAACTGAAACTATTTTTTTAATGAAGCGCTCGCGTCTAACAACAATCCCAAAGTAAACAATTTAAACAAAAATTACATCAAATAATGACTAAAATTTAAACCAATTTGATTAGTTAAGCATAAACAAGCTTTCCCATTATGGTACATGTTTTTTTAAAAATTAAAAGCTTTGTATTACATTTTATCAGTAAAAACCTTTGTGAGAGAACTTATGGATCAACTAATATAACTTAAACGTACCTTAAAATTCTTAGCTCGTAAATAAGGTCAAAAATTTAAAGGAATATAAATTAAGTCTATGGCAATTATTACTTAAAACAAAAATGTCAAAATTCTAATGTCATGTTCAGAACATGTAAAATATCGATAGCTCTATCGAATTGTCCTCACTCTAGTGCCGCCGCTCTAGGCTCCTACACCGCGCGGTTTGGCCAATCACAGCGCGTGAGTTGGTTGTCTGGCCACGCCTTTAATGATGTAGTGGGGGACAGTTGGAGACAGCGAGACTCGTTGAAATTATGCTTCGTTATAAATCTCTTTACTTCTTATATCTATGGTAATACACTATTATGCAACTAAAGTTTTGTAAACGACTTTTTGTTTCTTCAATCAATTTTTCGTGTTATGGCTCCATCAAGGTGTTGATGATTCTGCCAATGTCGAGGTTGGATGAGACACGGCTAGTATATGAATCTTATCATATGACGGTCATAGACAGTGTTCGGTGGAGTATCCGATAAATCTGCAAAGAAATACAAATTACCACTAACTATTAGACTACATACAACTATTAAACAATATGAACACTAGACAATGTACAGAACAATAAATAAATAAATAAACATATCTTACCTATTAAGGAGCGTGCATGAACTGTAGGAGGCAGCACAGGAGCCGTCAGATTTTTGGCGCGAGTCGTAAATGTAATGTTTATTGTTCCAATGTAGCCCGCAAGATGGCAGAACCTACTATACACAAGAAAACACGTGACGTGTAAATGTACGTGTTTATGGTTCCGATTCAGGCCACAAGATGGCAGACCCTCCAACGCGCACGGTCCCTATTGTACTACCGTACAGAAATGACACTTCCTACCAAACCGAAGTTTGACAGCGATTTAGGGACAAATCATTCTGACTCTTTCTAATGTATGATCCTATCCCTTTCGGATATTTAGGGTTGTCAAAATTCAAGCCATTATCTTTGTGGTTGTCCACACAAAGGGACGTCGAGTTATGCTAACCTTAATAATTGCTCGGAGCAATGCTGAGCCGAAGGGAGCCGACAATGCCCGAACGCTTTAGTGTCTCCCCACTGGCGAATCACGATCGAAGCGCTTCCGTTTCAAATGTGTGACAATGTTAATAAAAACGCCAATTGAAAGTGAAAAATATTCATGACTTTTCGTTACATATCGTTATGATCGACATTAATCAATATAAGATCACCTTTCCAGCTGTTCTCATTTATCATCTTTTCAACCAATTCTCGTGAAAATGTGAGAGCGGTTTGATAATTGGAGTTTTTAGAAAGGTTACAGAGATATATAGCTCAAAGTGCCTCCAGGCTAGGCGGCAGCCAGCCAGGCAGGGATATTTGAAACGGACTACCTATAGGTACTTTTTTTTAAAACTCAAGTTCAGAAACCTGATAATAGTACCTAAGGATACAAACAGGCAACAGCCCAACATCTTCTTCTTCTTCCTGCCCTTATCCCACGTTATGTGGGGACGGCACAGCATGTTCTTCTCTTCCATTCTCCATATTTCGTCACCTCAGCACTCACTCCTTTCTTCCTCATATCCTCTTTCACATAGCAACATATAAGTTAAAAAGTACCAGGACATTTTGTCAAGATAGGGTGGTTCATTTCTATCAAAGATTCATTGATAGTATAAGATGAATGAAAAGTAAGACTAGTCTAAACGGCGCTGTATAGTTAAGGTATTAAATATCGACACGGACAAAGTGCCAAAAATATGTACACACTACTTTAATGGATAGGAAATAAGATCGTTTATACATATTTTTGGCAATTTGTCCGTGTCAATATTTGATACCTTGACTATACGTGTGTTATGTTGTTAAAATGTGTTATGTTTTTTGCCATTTGGCTACGGAACCCTAAAAATGAATACTATTCAGTGATCGCAAATCGTGGCGTCGCACAGTGCTATTTTCTCCAGCTGTCAAATTCAGAGCATGATTCCTTTTTTACAATATTACACATCTTTTATATACAATGAACGAATTTTGCACGGTTTAGATCAATACCTTTTGTATTACAAAACAAAGTGGGGGCTTTATTTCAGAATGAAGCCCCCACTTTATTCTGTTATTTTTAGATTGGATTGATATTTGATAGGATTGACACTCTCGCGAGCAATTGTGCTCTATTTTTATTGCTGTTTGTTCCTTTGGATTATATATAAATAAAACAGAAGCTAAATATCACGTTACCTGTTATGGTTTACTAGCTTCTGCCTGCAACTTCGTCTGCATGGAATGATTATAATGATGATGATTGATAACAACTATCCCATCGGCCCGATTCGAACTTTTAGATACGTCATACATTTTATATGTGACATGGAAGTGTCAAAAGTGACGTTTCTTCAAACAAAAACGTCACTTTTGACGCACATATCCAATCCGTCTTTAGGAAATTTTTGACGTATCTTAAAGTTCGAATCGGGCCGTATGGTATGTCCTTCCCCGGGCCTCAAAATAGGTCAATAGACCATACCAAACTCCATCTACCTACATTGGATCAGCGGTTGAAGCAGACAGACAGAGTAATTTGATTTAATAAATTAATCAGCCAAGAGCATATCGGGCCATGCTCAGAGTAGGGTTCCGTAGTTACTCTTCCGTCACAATAAGCTAAACTGGAGTTTAAAGTATAGTAGATTATTAACCAAGGGATGAACTGTGGATGAACTGTACGTCTTTTTACTATGAAGGGTAAACTTTTTGCGATAACTCAAAAACAGCTAAATAGTACCCCTAGTGTAAATTTGATCGACATCATAACGTGACGAACGCGTTTGCGTTAAGTCTCATTTTGTATAGGATTTTGAGTTTCCAAAACGTCCCGCTTGGCGCGCTCTTTCTAAATCCAATACAAAATGAGACTAAACGCAAACGCGTACGTCACGTTTCGAAATCGAATTTATTTACACTAGGGGTACTGATCATCAAACAATATACCACATTGTAGGGTTGAAGCAAAAAAAAAATTTCACCCCCACTTTACGAGTAGGGGAGGTACCCAAAAAAATTTATTTGATTTTATTCTACGACTTTGTCGGCTTTATTGATTTATATATCCATGCCAAATTTCAACTTTCTAGCACTAATGACCACGGAGCAAAGCCTCGGACACACAGACAGACGGACATGGCGAAACTATAAGGGTTCCTAGTTGACTACGGAACCCTAAAAAGTGGCACCATCTAATAGATCAAAGGCCAAAGGTATGGCGGCATCGTTTCGAGCGATGGCGCCACAACCTTTAACCGATGCCCGGTAAGATGGCGCCACTTTTTGATATCATCAGTGAAAAAATAAGGATCAAAGTCAAATGGCGTTCTAAAAGTTTTAATGACGTGTGAAAGATGGCAGTGATGACTGTGGCTAATTTAATTTTCTTTGACAATCTATTTCAAATTCTCTTTGATAATATGAGTACTCACTCATATTATCAAAGATGACTCAACTCCCTAATATGAGTATCCAAAACTTGAAGTGATAATACATTTTATTACCACTTCAATGAAGTACAAAAAATAAGCTGTTTTCCCTTGGGTGCCTGTAGGTACTAATTATATTAAATAATATTCGGATACCGTAGACATTCTAATTATATTTCAAAGGTTTTCATGCTATTTTGTAATCGAAATCCCAGTCCTCAAACATCCGGTAACCATGGTTACCCTCTCAAACGACACAAAGCGAAGACACAGGAAACCTGTTTGCCCATTATCCCCTTTGTACTTTGAATAACCCCGGGCCTTTCCGAAACTAACTGAAATGTCCATAATTGCTTGACATACTGGTTTTTATACATTTGCGATTTTTATATAATACGGGGATTTTTTGTATTGTATAGTCAAAAGATACCGTACGTATGTTAACGTAAGTATGTGAACTCTACGATGACGCGCAATGTCAATAGAGTTGTTTCCATCTACAAATCTTAGGGCAGAATTGTATCCCAATAAATTCTTATGAATTATAAGAACATGTTAAACTACTTTTAGGGGACCTGTAATGACCATATTTTTGTAAATATTGAATTTAAAATATCTTTTGGCACACGTCACGTGACCAAACTCGAAACGTCATTGAAGATTGTGATGACGTCCCAACTCTCGGATTGACACTGTTGACAGTTAGGCGATAAACAACAAATGACAAATGTCAAATGTGGTTGACTGGTAGAGAATGCCTTTTGGCATTAAGTTCGCCATTTGTACATTTTTCTTTATGTGTGCAATAAAGTTTAAATAAAATAAATAAATAAATAAATGTCAGTTGACTGTTCGTATCTTCTACGTGTGTATGTAGTTATGTGTCAAACCGTAAACTGTGACGTCACACAATTTTCAAAGAGCGTTTTGGGCGCGAAAGCATCTGTCGAAATATATTTTGTTAATTTAACATATTTAAAGCCGTTTTTAGTATAAAAGTTGAATTTTAGGACAACTTTTAGTTAATGTAGAACGTAATACAAGCGTTTCAAAAAATTGGAAACAACCCTATTCCTACAAAACCGAACAAATCATACTGTCTCTTTCTAATGTATGGCACTATCCCTTTCGGCTGTTTGTAAGATTGTCAAAATTCAAGTCAACATCTTATCTGTGGTTGTGCACGCAAAGGGACGTCAAGTTGTGCCGATCCTAATAAGTGCTCGGAGCAATGCTGAGCCGAACGGGAGTCGAGAATACCCGAACGCTCTAGTGTCTCCCCGTTGCCTTGAATAAAATGCCATCAAAAACATAACTTGTAAAAAAAACAAGTCTCTCAACTCAATTTGGCAATTGCACTAAAAGATCTAATTTAATATAGTATGTATTACTTGTGAGATACATTGTGTTTTCATGCGATGGCCAAGTCATTCTGTTTGTTTAAAACATAATAGATTTTTAATATTGATATGGTTATTATAAGATGTTTTTAGGTTAGCTAATTACGTAATAAATTAAGACAGAAGGTCCCTTAAGTAGGGACTGAATAAATTAACCGACATGGTATTACATGGATCTCATAACTTTTTGCGATAGAAGAACTTTACTGAGTTGCGAGACTTGTTTTTTTTACAAGTTATGTTTTTGATGGCATCTCATTTCTTTTTGTAGATAGTCCTACTTTTTTTTCCTTTCCGGTACCTTCTACTTCTTGAATTCCATTATATTATACATATACAGGACACTGATTCATTCACTGCAAATGTATCTTTGTAATCCTATACATTATTTATGCAGTTGATGTATGAAGAAAACTGGACCAAAATTGCAAAATATTTAGGTTTTACCTTTATTTATACACTAAACACTAATTGTATTGATTTGATGATCGGTCAGTCAGTGAGTGACAAAATTAAGAAACTTTGACTAGTTATAATTCTTAAACTACTGGTTAAAATGAAATGAAATTTGAAATGTACTGTTTATATACAATGCCTGCTTGGTTAAGAAAAATGCAGGCTACTAGTTTTATTCACAACCAAGTTAAAGGGGGGGTCGAAAATGGCCTGAACTGCTTCGGAAAAAGGATGGTACTATGGTACAGCCGTGCCGCTTTTTTGCTCGACTTGGCGGGGGCACTACCGTGCCCCCGGATTACAAGTCAACGTAC
Source organism: Cydia pomonella (assembly GCF_033807575.1). Lineage (NCBI taxonomy): Eukaryota > Metazoa > Arthropoda > Insecta > Lepidoptera > Tortricidae > Cydia > Cydia pomonella. Next base: position 2,459,424 of record NC_084708.1, read on the forward strand.
GCGTCTTCACAAATGACACGATCTGAATTATATAAAATAATTCTTGACATTCGGAGGTCAGAGTTAAAGTGCAATCACACTAGGTCGTTTACCTACAAGCGAAAAATCCGAGTCCTAATGTAACCGACATTGTTTTCAAGGGGCGAACGACCTAGTGTGTTTGTGCCAATATAATAATTATAATTTATTTGTAGAAAGAATCGTAGGCGAGGAAGTCAATTCGTGTTGACTCAAAAATGTTATAGTTTCTTCGGAAAGAGAAGAGTCGTGGGATGTATCTTTTTATTAGAATTTCTATTGGAATTTCAGATTTTTTTTTAATACCACGACGGTGGCAAACAAGCATACGGCTCAAAAGAGAGGTATGGGCATTGTGAATGTCATCTCGCTTTGTGTGGTAGGGCACAGCACAGCGGATGTCATTCCAGATATAGAGCAGAGCCCAACTGGGGAAGTATCTCCACCTCACAGAAAACCGCAGTCAAATAACACTAGACCCTACTCATAGTGTTGTGTTCCTGCCGGTGAGTAAGGTTGCCGAGGGGGAGGAGGGTTTAGGGTCGGCAACGCGCATGTAACTCCCCTGGAGTTGCAGGCGTACATAGGCTACGGAAACTGCTTACCATCAGGCGGGCCGTATGCTTGTTTGCCACCGACGTAGTATAAAAAAAAATAAGGCCCATCCTACCATCGGCCGGCCTACGGTAAGCAGTCACCGTAGGCTATGGACGCTTGCAACTCCAGAGGTGTTACATGCGCGTTGCCGACCCTTTAAAAGTCTGTAAAAATACGCAAGTATAACACTGTTAGCACTGATTGACTAACACGATTTTTTTTCGCAGATTAGCAAAGTAAAATTTTTTGTTTTAATAAGTATTTCAATATCGGTTCCAGGCTCTGCTACATACAGAGTAAAAAACAGTGCTGATATGACTGTGAACTGTTTTTCCCCAGTTGGGCTGCTCCAGATTCGAGCGAGATGACATTGCGCTGTGCCCTACCTCACTTAAACCTATATCGATATTTATAGGTATGTCTCGTGAGTATTCAGCCTTCATCCATCATTGTCTGTCATTGCTAGAAACGTAGAAACATACAGTGTAAAGTGACGAGTATTGATTGATTCCAGATAATATCAGTGTCACCCATTACGACTTATTTACGACTCATGCGCATTTGGGTCGAAAACTTTTGAAAGCTTTCTTTTCGTGAAAGTTAAAATTTTAGAAATGGAACCGAAGCAAAATAACAAAGTAAGTAGCTCTAGTAAGTTTAGACGCGATAGCAAAGTAAGTAGCTTTTGTGACACAAGTGTGGAAAATAAGCCATTTCAAGCAAATGTCCGTAAAGTAAAATACGGGAGAATACGGATTGATTGACGAATCATTTGATCATTTTTTCGCCGTCAATATAGTATGTTAACAATTGGGGTAATTTTTTTCAAATTATTTTCAACCACCTAACTGGTAACATACTAAATAAATAAAAAATATACGACATTATTACACAAATTGACTAAGTCCCACAGTAAGCTCAATAAGGCTTGTGTTGCGGGTACTTGGACAACGATATATATAATATATTAATATTTATAAATACTTAAATACATAGAAAACACCCATGACTCGGGAACAAATATGCTCATCACACGAATAAATGCCCTTACCAGGATTTGAACCCGGGACCATCAGCTTCGTAGGCAGGGTCACTACCCACTAGGCCAAACCGGTCGTCAAATTACTGAACTGAAAATTGGCATAATAGGTATAGTTTACATGCTAATGCCCTATAGACGGAACGCTGAAGTTCTGTCACCTCTATTGACAATGACTGAAGTTAAAATATGACATGTTCCTTGCCGTAATCGGCAACGGCGATCCTGATTTGCAAAGCCGAACTTACTTTTCAATACTCTACCGCATGTGGGGTAGTAAAGTTGACCAGAATTGTATTGGGACAGTAACAACTCGGACGTTTACTTTAGGTAATATTGAGGAATAAGTAAGTATTTATTTTTAGCCAAGATTCCGGTGAATCCGAATCCGACGGAGTGGCAGATTCGTGCTTTGGCACCACTTTATACTTTTACAGTTTTTGCTCTTGGGATAGGCCCCCTTACCGCGAAAACCAAAATTCGCAAATCACGGGGATCTTTCTCTTTTACTCTCACTGAGACGTAATTAAAGTGACAGAGAAAAATGCCCGTAATTGACAACTTCGATTTTCGCAGTTATAGCCCAGGTCTACGAGACGACACCGTTACGACGTGGTGGCGATTATTAAGCAACACGACTATGACAGCGGTAATAGGAAAATTTGTGTTAATGTTGGTCTGCTGTGTAGGCACATTTGTTTTATCGAGACAGGACTTACCTGATTACGTCTACTTACACACATTTCCTTCGGAGGCCTTCGTCCAGCAGTGAACGTCTGTTGGCTTATGATGATGATGACACACATTTGCTTTTTCTGTGTGCATTAACAGTTTTCATGCAACCAATATTGCGAAATTTTTGAGTTTACTACAGTCTGTTTGTTCGGAATAAGAAGAGTCGTGGAATGTATTGGACCTCATATAGTCCACGACTCTTCTCTTTCCGCATAGACTCTAGTAGTATTTTAACGTATTTAAAATTTGTGCAATGTGTACAGAAATAAGGAATAGTTGGCATTCTATTTTTTTATGAATACATAAGATAATCGTATTTCTTGCTGACAAATCGTTTGAAAAATTATTTAGAACAATTCTGTTTATTATTATTTCTTTATTTCAGATAAATGTTATCCATATAATTGTTAGTATGGCTTATGGCTACGTTAGTAACTTAACTACTACATTATTTATTTATTTATTATTTGTTTATGGCGCAGCGCCATCGCCAATCCGACAAAATACTTCCCCGTCGATTCTAAAAACACCCTAACGCAATTCGTCTCAATCGGAAATGTCTCGAGATTTTCACAGAAGAGGCTCTGTCAGACGACAAAGTAAATGTTTGCTCATTGTCTATCAACTCTCGATCACGAAGCTGTGACTATTAGGCTAACAGGTACCAGTAATGGGGTGTATAGGCAAATCCTGTAAAATACTTATTTTACAGGATTTTAAAAACAGATGGTAAATACTTATTTATCATCTGTTTTTAAACACTGCAATATGTTTTACCATAAACAAGAGCCATAGAGCTGCTTAAGTTTGATGTTTCATTGATTTTTCTTTGTTTTAAAATTAATGGCGCCATACATCCCATGACTGGAGCAAAAAAACTGCAGTATCTTTTATTAAATACATTTAAAACATAAAGGACGAATAGCACATTCAACTTTTAACGCATAAAGTGGTAGAAATTTTACAGTTGAAAAGAAAATATCAATATACTCCAAATTTTCTCTTAAATGTCCCATGACTGGTGCCGTTAACATTAGCAGAAATTAAAAACCGGCCAAGAGCATGTCGGGCCACGCTCAGTGTAGGGTTCCGTAGTTACTCTTCCGTCACAAAAAGCTAAACTGGAGCTTAAAGTATAGTAAATTGTTAACCAAGGGATGAAACGGTACCTTTCACGCGAGTTAAACAAATAGGCAAATTTGCATAATCAGTACCTAATTAAAGTAAGTCTTTTTACTAGGAAGGGAAAACTTATTTCGATAACTCAAAAACAGCTAAACTGATCATGTCTGCTATAGTTTTCATTTAATTTCTTTCTTAAGCTCTACTTCCACGATTTTTTTCATATTTTTTTGACCTATGGTTCAAAAGTTAGAGGGGGGGGGGGACACATTTTTTTTTCTTTCGGAGCGATTATCTCCGAATATATTCACTTTATCAAAAAATGTTTCTTGAAAACCCCTATTAGTTTTGAAAGACCTTTCTAACGATACCCCACACTGTATGGTTGAAGCAAAAATAAAATCCCCCCACTTTACGTGTAGGGGAGGTTACCTTTTCCAAGCTTAACGCGAGGTCTACAGCTCTCAGAGCTACTAGTTTTAGAAGTGGTAGGATTACGGCTTTCATGAAAATATCCCAAGGTAATATTAATATCAATGCACTCTAAAGCCCGCATTGCTGATGTAGCCAAGATAACCGCTAGGCTCCAATGTGACTGGGCCGGTCACGTCTACCGCATGCATCCGGAGAGGTGGGCTAGCATAGCCACCAAGTGGATTCCGGTAGAGGGACGTGGACAGGGCAGGCCCAGGCGGAGATGGCGGGATGACCTAGACAGCTTCCTGAACAACGGGCTGGAGGAAACACCAAATCGGGAGTCATGGAAATCAAGGGGGAATATCTTTGCCCAGCAGTGGGACACTTAAACTAGAAAATAGTTATTTGTGTCACAAGGGAGGAAAAGTAGCACATTGCGTGCCACGCCCAAAATTGTTACCCGAGCCGAAGGCGAGGGTGAAAAACAGGCGGGATGGAATGTCCTACTCTTTTCCCCTTTGTTGCGCGTACTATTTTTCTGCTCGACGGAGGTGGAAAGCGGCAACTTCGTTTAGCGCAGCGAGAGCAAAGTTGACGCTTTCCGCCCGGAGGGCAGAAAAAAACAATTCTGATGTTTGTTACCCTCGACAATAAGAGATACCTATTAAAAGGTCATTGGCTCCCTCTCGATTGGTTCCAAACCCTCCAATAACCCAAATAAAATACGTTGGTAATTATGACATCAATTTATTACAATACCCTTCGTACAATGTTTGTAAATGGTGAAATTTATTCACTACAAGCTTATTTCGCGTTCCCAATCGCAAATGATTGGCAATTTTAGCGAATTATGATACAAAATCAAGTAATAACATACATTTATTCAAATACAGTCTGCTTTTATGGTTTCAATGCGAGTTAGAAACGAAATATTAAAACATTTCATACATTTAAAGGAAAATAATATCTAAATTAAATTTACTTTCCTCTATTATTTTTTTGTGGATTTCAAGGGGTTGACTCTATAGATCGGTCTAGGTGTTATCTCTATGTCACACTTGTAAATTCGTACGTAAGTATGACAGGGAGGCAACACGTCGAACGTGGTTCGCGGTAGACCCTCAGCATCGGGCCGAGGCTCCCGGCACCTAATTTTTTATTAAGGTTGATCGGTGGTCACGTACTTTTTTATAAACAACGAAGTGTGACGCGGCCTGGACTCGGACTGTTCTAGCATGCTCTTTAAATCCAGTAAGGCTAAGATGCTCAGCTCTTTATTATCTCTCATCATACCTGTCACGTTCTAACAAGTACGTAAGTGCGAAAGTGACGGGTATAGTGGCGAGTGATAAAAATGGAACCACGCTGCCACCGCAGTACGGTTATGATCGTCGGAACACCAACCAAGCTCTGCACCGGATTTGCAATGATGTGTGGTAATGTCACCATATACGTCAAATTTCTTTGTGCTGTCAAAGTCGTTGCAGATGCAGAATTAACTTCTTCAGATTATATCTTGTTTTTACAATTGCAAATTGGAACGAAGGATAAACTTAATGTCTAGATAATAAAATTTAATTGAGATCAACGATATAGAATATATGTAAAATATAAAATTACTTATTTATTAACAATGACCACACTGCGCTCGTGTATCAAAATCCTAATAATATGCAGATTTGGAATGTTTGAAACATACGATAGTTATTTACGATACAAGTGCAGAAAATAGGAATTACCTATTCGCATGTGTATCGTACAAAGTTTTACAGTACAAATAGCTCTTTAAAGTTTCGACATATGCACGGAATGTGTTCATTCCCACACACGTGCGAGAAAGTAGCTTAAGTAGCACCATATGTACTGTAAATAACCATTAAATTACTAAGCGCAACTTGCACCATTTCACTAACCCGGGATTAACTGGTTAAACCTGGAGTTACCATGGTTAGTACAAATTGATATTGGGTTAAAGATTTAACCGGTTCACCCCGGACGGGTTAGTGGAATGGTGCAAGAGGCCCCTAGTTTAAATGACGTTCATATTGATATTGAGCATTAAATTATTTTTATTTGGTGAAATCCTTGAATTAAAATATAAAAACATATTTAATTATACCCTAGCAAAATGCTCTAATATTGTTGGATATATATACATATGGTCATTATTTAGGTATGATATGGTATTGACAGGCATTAGCAGTACATTAATACTAACATATAATTATACTTTATGATATCACACAAACTTTGGTAGACGCAAATAATCAATTGTTTATGCATTTAAAGAATCAATAGCCTCCTAAGGCCCATACAAGAAAAAACTCCAAAATTTCGTCGCTATACTTAATCAACCTCGTATCTATATATTAGATACATATATCAGATACGAGTTTGAGTAAGTATAGCGACGATTAGCTAGTGAAATTTTAACTTATATATTTTTTTATCAGTCATTGATAGTAAGATGCTGATTGTTCAGTATTTCGAAGTTACTAGAGAATATATTATAGTTCGTGTCATTCACGAAGACGCGCAGATTTGTGAAAACTAACCTTTAAGAACATGGCTTTACGAGTTAAAGCATGCGCCTTCGTGAATGACACAATCTATATTTAGTTATTTAATTTATATCTAACCTAACTAAACAGTTAAACATAACTCAAATTAATTCGTTTCTTTGATATATTATTATTTGACCGTGGCGTTCACTTTAAAACCTCGATTGTGTTATTTTAAACTCCATTGCAGTCCATTCCGTGGAATCTTCGTACTATTTTCAAGTACTTTCATTACACACCACAGTTAAACCTATTTTTAAGCTAATCCAAAACAAAACACTAACATACAAAATCTACCTTAGCTAAAACTAATTCATAAAGTGCTAACTAGCTCCAAGCTTTCGTTGATAAGATTCTGCGCTCTCTCCTCAGTCCCATCCATTTCTCTGTCCTCCACATCATAATCTAGTAGCGTGTATTCTGTTCTGATACTGCTGCTATCTTCGCTGTCGTTAACGTTAAAATATGTAACTGTGGCATAGCATACCGGTGCTCTAGCTGGGCTGCTTCTAGCGGACTCATAGGCTGAGTCTGATCGCGCGCAGTTGTATCCGCATTCGTAACTCCGTAAACTTTCGTTTCGTGAGCTGTCGTAGCTATTGCAGCTACTGTATCCATCGATGCTTTCGCTTGGGATGCGGAGAGGTGGTAAGGAGGCTCTGCAAGGACAATAGCGTTGGATGTCGATCTCGGAGCGAGCGTCGACGGTGCCAGAGTAAGATGGTGAGCGCACGAGGGGCGAGATGCGGTTGCGTGCGCTCTTGCGGCTTTTGCTCCGTTTGAATAGCTTGAAAGCCTGTAACAAGGAAAAAATTATTTTAATCTTTAATGCGCATAACATAGTAATAAATGGTTGTTTTAAGAAATAAACAAGAGCTTTTTATTATTAACTGTGACAGGAGTGATTTTAGTATCGCGTTGGCATATTATTTGAGTGGATTTTGCATGTTTAGACCGAAGTGAGTTTCTAGCCAATTCTAGCTAAATATACTTGTTAGATTAAGAATTATTTGACGAAACACTTGTTCCAAACAGTGGATAGTTTTCAAGTTATGGGCATTTTAATGTTTTACAAACAATTATAACTTTGCAGAATATAATATCTTCATGAGAATATAATATCTAAGAACAAGTTTGACGACCGGTTTGGCCTAGTGGGTAGTGACCCTGCCTACGAAGCTGATGGTCCCGGGTTCAAATCCTGGTAAGGGCATGTATTCGTGTGATGAGCATGGATATTTGTTCCTGAGTCATGGGTGTTTTCTATGTATTTAAGTATTTATAGATATTTATATATTATATATATCGTTGTCTAAGTACCCTCAACACAAGCCTTATTGAGCTTACTGTGGGACTTAGTCAATTTGTGTAATAATGTCCTATAATATTTATTTATTTATTTAAGTCATCCGTAGTAAAACCATGTAACTTAATTACAATTTAGGTTAGAACTATCTTTTGTGGGTAGGTACTAAAACTAAGTTTGTTAGAGCTTCTGATATTAACTGAAATCTGCCTTAAACGAAGGTTGAACACGTCGTAGGTACGAAAGTGTTAATAGTTTAGATTCTGTATAGTTTTTAAACTATGAAACAAGGCTCAAGGTTTATAAAATAGGTTTATTTTAGTTTTCCTCTGAACTTGTATAAGAACGCGAACGTTTTAAGAACTTAATTGTAACCTAAAAAAACCGGTTTATTCGACGAGCGACGAAACGGTCGGCCGGCCTGTTGGTGTGCCACGTTAACATAGACACCGACATAGGAATAAACCGGTTTTATTACTCTAAACCGGTTATTTTGACAAGAACTACTCAAAAAAACCAGTTTAAAAATAGTCGGTTTTTCGAGCGAAACCGAAATTAAAAGTTTTTGCGCTAAATACATGATAGCGGTTTGGAAATTTAACCGGTTTCCGAGCCTTGAATACTTAACATTTTACAAATATAGCTGCATTATTAGAAAAAATAACTAGTCGTACTCAAAGTGTAGTCGCAATCGTTGGTCTTTCTTTTCTGTTCCCGTATCTTAAGAACATCCATGAAACAAAAGGTCCGTGATTTAGATATCAAAACTAAGTATAAAGCTGTTCTAGTCGATAAAAACGACACAACTCCAATATCCTGAACTTTAGGAAAAAGAAGATTTTTTTCGTAGTCATTTAAAGCATCGTTTATGATTATGACTAACATAGTCGAGGAAAACCTAACGCATCCGGATCGCAGTCGTTCGCAAATTGAACCCTCTCCCTCCCTCCCACTCCCTCCCTGACACTACCACTGCGACACTTCCTCCCACTCCCTCCCTGACACTGCCACTGCGACACTCCCTCCCACTACCTCCCTGACATTGCCACTGCGACACTTTCTCCCACTCCCTCCCTAACACTGCCACTGTGACACTTCCTCCCACTCCCTCCCTGACACTGCCACTGCGACACTCCCTCCCACTCCCTCCCTGACACTGCGGGGTTGCGTAATACATCCCAACCATAATGTGTTTTTAGTGTTTTAAAATATATTGTCATAATATGTAATATGTATGGGGCTCTAGTCGCCTGAAATAAAGGTTTTCATTTAATTTCATCTCATTTGAATACTCACATAGCTGCCCAAATCATTTATGCTAGACAGTTCCGATTTCATCATTATCATTTCTGCCTCTAGTCGCTGCTGAACAAAATATTTAATGTATATGATGCTTCGAGTAGAGTTACGGGCAAATTCTAACGTATCTAGTTACACTGATCGGCCAAGTTCTCATTTAGATATCGTTTGTATGCCGTATAATTGTCAAAAACTGCTCGTTTCGGACAACCAATGTCACTTTGACGTTAGAAATATCGTAGATACTTAGATCTTATTGGGATTACAGCGGTTATTAGATTACGGTAGTTATCGATCTTTTAAAGATCTTTCCAAGGTCTTAAACGTGTCTTAATCATTCTTCGAATCGGGTCGGATGTCAGAATTATATCTAACTTAAGTCATTAGTTGACGTGCAATTAGCGCGTACTTGTCCGAACATGTATTGGCGTGGGATGCTCGATAACTAGAAAACATGATTCAAATATAATTCTGATGTCAGTGTACGTTCAATTTGGTCTGATAGTCTCATCTAGGAGTGCCCTGCGATCTTCCAAATATCATCAACGAGCTAACAATTTATAATGTTTTTTTAATATACTACGTCGGTGGCAAACAAGCATACGGACCGCCCGATGGTAAGCAGTCTCCGTAGCCTATGTACGCCTGCAACTACATAAAACGCCAGTTACGGAAAGAGAGACCTAAGCCCTCCTACGTGTATACGTTCAACGCAGCTGGCCAACTTTATTGTCACACGTGCAATAGAGTATTTAAGAGCAAGTTCGGCCTGACCAGCCACATTAGGGCTCATGCTAGACAACGTCCATAATGTGTTTACTTGGGGTCGCCGTCATCGAAAACGATGAGGAGGACTATATATATACGCCTGCAACTCCAGAGGAGAAAAAAAAGTTACTACCGGACCTTCGACCATAAAACAAACAAACTTAAAAGTTGTCGGAACTTTAAATTAAATAAATAGTTGTGTATACCTTAAACTTCCAACCCTTGTTAGAACTAATACAATCTGACCCCGGGAGGATTACCCTAACCACAGTCGGACGTTAGCGGTTATATTGAATAGCCTAATGTTAGTTTTGGGCTATTGAAACAGCTTTCATTGACCGAATTATAATTGCCCCTTCTCAGATTTGAGAACTTTAGGTAAATATCGCCGTCCTGCTGACGGGGGCGACACCTTAAACTAGTGCGATAAGGACAGCGGCTTAGGCGAAAAATCCTGCGTGAAAATCTCAGGAATCGAGGTTTCGTTCTCGACATTTTCCTCCTTCAAAACTTAACCAATTGTAACGAGATTTTGGTGACATAGTATCGTGTCACGTGAACTGATTTATACTGAACGCTCGGCCTATAACTCTGCCGATTTTTCAAATCAAACGCTAGGCACCTTATTATATCATCTTCAAATTGTAACACCTAATGTATAATGAGCATGACTGCAATACAATAAAGAATAAAGAATATATCAGATTACCTTTCCTTTATTCTAAGATGTACCTTTTTATTTGTAGAGGAGTTAAATTTATTTTAATATTTTTTAAGTGTCCCTATTCTTTATTTTTTAACTTTGAACGTTATTTTAATAATTTTAGTGAAATATGGATCATTTGTTATCTGTAATAAAGAATTGAATTGAAATTTAATATGCACACGTCTCAATTAAACTGCTTAGAGACATGTTTTTCTAAAACCCATTTTTAAATCTTGCTGACCAAATAATCATTTTGCAGATCAACTCTTCATTAAGCAGATAAGTTATAACAGAAGCAGATCGATATTGTATATAATGTTGACCGTTTGTGAATTATTTGATGAACAAGAGTTGTAGCTCGATTTTTATTTATTGCTAGAAAAATGTTTGTATGCTGTCCAAATGGTTTAAATGCAATTTTTTGCAGATTAGTTTTATTTACGGCTGATCATTTAATTACTTCCCGATACAAAAGGCACTTATTAACACTGCGCTATTGAGCTTCAAAAGTTATTTTTATAACTTGTAACCAGGCTAACAAAGACTGGACAGACAGCTAGTGTAGCGAAAAGTAATAAACATAATTAATCACATAGTATCTAAAGGTATCCAAAAAGTAGGCGCAGTAATTGGGCTAACTGGCCAAACGCTGCTGAAATACGAGCGGCAATTTACCTAGAATCGATTCTGTGTCAATTATATAGATATCGTGAGTAATACGCTAATATTTCATGAATACACATGTAATGTGCTGATATGATTGGTTAGATTAATGTATGTAGGAAAGTACACTTATCTAGTTCGGAGAATAATTATATTGCTAGTTGGAAATGTGTAAGCATTAAATGCAGTAAGCACTTTAAGCCTGTTTCACAATGTCCAAGGCTATCCAAATAACTAATTAACAAATAAATTAACTGCCAGATAAAACTTCCTGCAAAACTTAACACTTTATCTACCAGTTTGTGAAATACCAACTATGACTTTTTTTAATACTATGTCGATGGCAAAGAAGCATACGGCCCGCCTGATTGTATGCGGTTACTACGGCCTAGACGCCTAGACGGTCTAGGCTACGGCCTATAGACGCCTGCAACTCCAGAGGTGTTATATGCGCGTTGCCGACCCTAACAACCCGCACCCTCGATGAGTTTTTTGTTAATTAGCTATCCAAGACTTGAACATCGTGAAACAGGACTTTATTCGTCAGATAAGTGGCAAGTAGCTTATTCAAGACTTGGACATTGTCAAACAGGCGCTTAATAATATGTATAAGTTACTCATATAGTCCCTACTTGACGACCAGTTTAGCCTAGTGGGTAGTGACCCTGCCTACGAAGCCGATGGTCCCGGGTTCAAATCCTGGTAAGGGCATTTATTCGTGTGATGAGCATGGATATTTGTTCCTAAGTCATCGGTGTTTTCTATGTATTTAAGTATTTAGTACCTGGGCGACCGAGCTTTGCTCGGTTATAACTATTTATTGTAATATGGTGGTGTATAGATGATAATCTTAACTACATTTTTTTACTAAATTAAACTTGTCTAAAACAATAAAAATTAAAAAATTATGTATAAACATGAACATAAAAATAAAAAAACAAAAGTTGGTCACCGGGCGAGATTCGAACCCGTAACACTCGTTTCTATATAGCCGTGCGCGTCTTAACCCGCTGGACCAGACGGACAGTGGCCGGCAACACGAAATTAGCGACCATATTCTGCGTCGAAAGAAAAACGCATGAAAACTCGAAAACACGCGTTTTCCCAAACATAAGACTAATCTAGATCAAAATTCAAAATTCAAAAAATTCTAAAATTCAAAATTCAAAAATTTATTCTGCAAGTAGGCCTCAAGGGCTCTTTTACAAGTCAATACAACATTTATAGTAACATCATATAGTGACATGAAAAATACATAACAACATTTTATAAATACAACAGCCAATACCTGGGTAAACATTACATTATAATAATCTTAAAATAAATCGATCGATTGTATAACCCCAAAAACTCCCATATACCAAATTTCAGCGAAATCGTTCCGAAGCGAAGCCGATTCCGAGATCACAGAAATATATATATATATACAAGAATTGCTCGTTTAAAGGTATAAGATAAATATTTATATATTATATATATATCGTTGTGTAAGTACCCACAACACAAGCCTTATTGAGCTTACTGTGGGACTTAGTCAATTTGTGTAATAATGTCCTATAATATTTATTTATTTATTTATTTATTGTTCTCAACTCTACAATTGTCACCTTACGTTAGCATTTTTCTGCGTTAATAAGTAAGTACCTAATACCGCCTCTCGCGTAGGTGGATGGAACGTGCTTTCATCTTTGAGTCAAAGATGAAAAGAAAAATCAAATATTTTTATTTTTGATGTTCCGGCCTCCTACGAATATGCTTTCACATATTTTTGTATACGCATTTAACGTAGGTGTGTTTCATTGTGTAGGTATGTTTGTGTCCGTAAAATCACTAATTAATTCATAATTTTATTATTTTATTATGAGCCCATATTATCCTACTGCTGGGCAAAGGCCTCCCTCTTATTCTTCCACGTGTCCCTATCCTCGGAAGTCTCCCACCAGTCTCTGTCGAAGGCATCAAGTTCGTCCCGCCATCTTCGACGAGGTCTACCGTGACGCCTTACAACCTGTGGGACCCAACAGGTGACTGTTTTGGCCCACAGGTCATCCGGCATACGGCAGATGTGCCCAGCCCAGCCCCATTTGAGCTTAGCGGCAGTTTCAGCTACATCAGTTATTCCAGTTTTGGAGCGTAGTATTGTATTTTTAATGCGATCGGTTAACATCACGCTCAGAATACTACGCTCCATAGCTCGCTGACAAAAACCTTGAGTTTCAAATGATAAAGAGCCGACCATCATAGCCCTACTTTATATTATATAATAGTACCTGGGCGACCGAGCTTTGCTCGGTTATAACTATTTATTGTAATATGGTGGTATATAGGTGATAATCTTAACTACATTTTTTTACTAAATTAAACTTGTCAAAAACAATAAAAATTAAAAAATTATATATAAACTTGAACATATTAAAAAAAAACAAAAGTTAGTCACCGGGCGAGATTCGAACCCGTAACACTCGTTTAGCAGTCCGCGTCTTAACCCGCTGGACCAGACGGACAGTGGCCGGCAACACGAAATTAGCGACCATATTCTGCGTCGAAAGAAAAACGCATGAAAACTCGAAAACACGCGTTTTCCCAAACATAAGACTAATCTAGATAGATTGTATACCCCCAAAAACCCCCATATACCAAATTTCAGCGAAATCGTTAGAGCCGTTTCCGAGATCACAGAAATATATATATTTATATATATATACAAGAATTGCTCGTTTAAAGGTATAAGATTACTTATTAGGCATACGTCCCTTAAGTAATAACAGGAAAAAATGATTACGTAACTATATTTACTGTGACTTCGAAACTCATGGGAACTGCCAAAACTCATTTACTCGCATATCAAAAGGAAAACAGGTTTATTTATAAAGTTTTGTTGCTAGGCGGTTTTCCTTACGTACTTTTCTACTAATTAATGCAAATGCTTGTAATTATGTATTCTTTTTATTACCTACTAACTAATAACTAACTACGAACGAATAAACAAATTAAGTAATGGAATTTCCTAGTCATAAACACGCTAACCTCATACTTATCGTCTGTCTTAATTTGTCATTTTGAATAATGTATTTGTTAGAAAGGAAACATAAATTAACTATTTGAGGCATGTAAAGTTTTACGAATAAAGCTTAAGGGTTCAGGTGAAATGAAGGTGAAAAGTATTACACAGGTTCACTAGACTTATATTGACTGGGATATGGACCGTGCCGTGATTGCCTTTTGTATTGTTTTCGATTTCCCGATATTTCGACGCAGTTACGTGCATCTTGTTCACGGGTAACTGAATCTTCAGCTATCTAGCATGTTGGCTGTCAAAGTTGTGTAGACCGCGCTCGATCTACCCTCATTCGTTCGCGTCGGCTGCGTTCACGGTCCACATAAGTCTAGTGAAACTAACCGTGAATCATTCAAAACTGTTATTAAACAGGTTTTCGCATTAAAACATTGAGTGCCGGAAATCCGCTCAGCGAGTTTAAAAAAAAAACACTTGCAAAGTCTGTGCAACTTGGTCTGACTCTAATCGCTTTCCTAAAGAAAAAAACGTTGAGATCGGCTACGAGCATAGCGCTACGAAAACGTTGGCATTTAATGTACTTATTAACGATTTACGCGGGCGAAGTTACGGGCGGGAGCTATGTTTATATAGTGCATTGCAATTTCCTTATTTGATTGATTATACGAGTCGCGAATGAGTCTATAATGGTTTAACCACAAGCTTTTACGTATGAATGATTAACACTCATTCATTAGTTGTTAAATGTGACTTTATAAGTAGCGACAGAGTAACTATGAACTCATACAAAGTTAGTATACTTACGTTTCTAATTTTAGTACTTAATTAATTATTCTATATCTATTTATAAATTATCATAACACGTATACACTGCTGGAAACATACCTTTTGCGGCAGTGTCTCATATACGAGCAGTCAAGTCTGTCCGCTATCAGACACAGGATAGGATTGCGGCTGGCCCGCACCCGGCGCACCAGGGATATGCATCGTTTGTACATAGTCGCAAAGAAGCAGTCCACGCGCGCTTCTGCAAACATCCCTGAAGCGCTGCAGAAACGAGGCAGCCCCGTCAATACCCGGAACGCGTTGTTATATTGTATCTGGAGGGCCCCGTAGGCCCGCTGCATATAGAACCCCCATAGGCTGCACGTATACAGGGAGGTACAATATGCTTTAAAGTAGTACTTTTTTTTAGCCTTTTTGAGTGTCCCACTGCTGGGCAAAGGCCTCTCCCCTTGATTTCCACGATTCCCGATTTGGTGTTTCCTCCGGCCAGTTGTTCAGGAAGCTGTCCAGGTCATCAATTAGTACTTAATCAAGTGTATTATAAAGGTTCTTTATTTGTTAGCTATCTATAGCTGTTAATATTAATAATAATAGCAATGGCAAACAAGACAATACAGATCAGAAAAAAAAGTAAAAGTTTCTATTTGACCAAATGTAGAGAATGCTTTAAGACCGAAAGTCCGATATATGAACATGTGTTTTGCGTTGTAATATTAATTTAAAATTCATCGTCATCGTTATATCAGCTGGAAGACTGCCACTGCTGGACATAGTTGTCCCCCGGGGACCTTCACAACGAACTGTCATGTGCTGCTCTAATTGATCGGCTCCCCGCCGCCTGAACCAGTACGTTGGACCATCTTTTCCTGTTTCCTCACGATGTTTTCCTTAACCGAAAAGCGACTGGTAAATATCAAATGATATTTCGTACTTATTGGTACGAGCCGGGGTCTGAACCCGCGACCTCCGGATTGCAAGTCGCACGCCCTTACCGCTAGGCCACCAGCGCTTCTCAGTCCTTTGAGTGATTATAAGATTAAATTAGTAAATTAAACCAACTTGATCGTTTAGAAGAGGTTTGTCCTTGATAAATAGAATGTTTGATAATTGGGAAATTACAAGATGATCTAGTTTATAGACAACTAGTTTTCAACCGCGGCCCTTCCCACCTAAAGCTCTAAATGTTTCATTTCCTCTCTCTCTCTCTCTTCAGGGATAGAATTTTCAAAAAAGTAGCTTATATTCATATTATACACGGTGAAATAACGAATATAAAGGCTTTTGTATTTTTATAATATGAATAGGTATTCATTTTAATATCCTTATTTCTTAGTACTTACTTACGGAAGTAAATTAAGAATGTAGTCGATGTTATAAAATACGCAAAAGAGTTATTCTCAGGATTAGGTTGTAATAATGCCTACAATTTCATAAAGGATATAATATTATAAAAGTTTGATACGATCTAATTCACAGCTAAATAAACATATCAATATTATATGACAATAAATTTATTACACAAATTGACTAACTCCTAGGTACTGTAAGCTCAATAAGGCTTGTTTTGTGGATACTTAGACAACGGTTTAATAGATAAATATTAAAATACATAGAAAATAAATATCCGCCCTAATCTACAAATAGATGTCCTTACCAGGATTTGAACATGGGACCATCGGCTTCATAGGCAGGGTCACTACCCACTAGGCAAGACAGGTAAGTCGTCGCCAATGGTCCACGACAATCATTTAGCGACAAACGCAAATCGATAATTAAAAATGCATCGTGATGATAAATGCGACGAAAAGTCACCGTAATCTATATATTGTTTAAGTTTTTATTGCGTTTTTATATGCAGAATCCTTTTGGGGACAGATGAAACATGTTTAGTTATTCTTCACGAGTTTGACCCAAAAAAGGGCAAAAGGAATGTAACTTGCGAGGCGTAACGTATACTTTACGTGCAGAATAATGTACGTTCCGCACGGCTAGGCATGATAGGGCACGGCACCTGTCGCCGCCTGTTGTTAGCTGTTGCCTCGCCAAGCATAACAAAAGAAACATTAATGAAAACGAATGAAATATGTGCAAGTTCGAGAACATAAACGAGTGTGTAAGGTTGCCAGAGCTCAACGAATTGCGGAGTGTTAGGGTCGGCAACGCGCGTGTAACCCTCTGGAGTTGCAGGCGTACATAGGCTACGGAGACTGCTTACCATCAGGCGGGGCGTATGCTTGTTTGCTACGAGATGGGTGTAGTGTTATTTGCCTGCGGTTTTCCAGAGGTACTTCCCCAGTTGCGTTCTGCTTTAGATCTGGAATGCCAATGCCGGATTTAGAGGCCTTCTGAAGGCCTCGGGCAATAAAGGAGTGGCCCCAAATTTTTTCCAAATAAAATGGTAAATTTTCCAAATTCTCTATTGTGGGGGCCCCGGGGCAGTAGCCCCGGTTGCCCTCCCCTAAAACCGGCCCTGGGAATGACATCCGCTGTGCTGTGCACCACACAATGCGAGATGAAATTCACAGTGCCTATATCTCTCTTTTGGACGTAGTTTAAGGGTAGGCACCCTACTTACCTACTTCTGTATGCTATGATCACCGGCTGTAGCACGGTTTTATTATTATCACTTGTCAATACGGCTGTCACTTTTGTACTTACATACTTGTTAGAACGTGACAGGCATAGTGACAAGTGATAAAAATGCGATCCAGCCGCAGGATGAATATCTACTAGATTGATCAGTACATCTAGTGTAAATTTAGTCGATAGCGAAACGTGACGTACGCGTTTGCGTTAAGTCTCATTTTGTATGGGTTTTTGAACAGCGCGCCAAGCGGGACGTTTTGGAAAGTCAAAAATCTCATACAAAATGACACTTAACGCAAACGCGTACGTCACGTTTCGCTGTCGAAAATATTTACACTAGGGGTACAGAGCAGCGTCTGCGTATGGCTGTCAAATTGGAGATCTTGCCGTTAGAAAATTTGAGACTAATATTAAATTAATTTTATAATTATGACTCGTAATAAGCCAGTAATAGCCAAATTTGATATTCCAAAAGTAATTTATTAATTAGTATACATTTCATTCAAACTTCATTAATTTCTAATTTCCAGGGCTATTTTAAATTTATAAAGAGAAGTCTCTTTTTAAGGGCCTACTAAAGCCGCAAATACCGGTTCGTAAGCCACGCCCGCTAGCTTCCTCACTCCCCGCTAGCACGCACACATGGAAGCGCTCCGCGGAGTCCGCGGCGCACGTGTAGGTGAAAGCTCCATCTAGCGTTACAAAAGTTAACTACGATTATACGTGGTCGGCCAGAAACTTAATTTTTAGAAAATAAAAAAGATGGCGTTATTACTTGCTACTAGAAAATAAAAAAATATATTGTTGTAAATTGTAATAAATCTGAGACTACAATATAGCCAATTTTTATTGTTGATTTTTGGAAGATGTTAATAGTATAGTTAATTGTAAGTATAACACTACCTATCTTTTCAAATTCGGTATCTTACATTGTTAGTTATCATATTTTATTTAGTAATATATTGTTGAGGCAGGAAATACAGGGTGCCGTTTTCCGACGACCAATTTTTCGGATGATAGTGAATCACAGTTGTCAGTGGGAACTACCTACATATAAAAAAAGAAAAAAGTAAGTAATATGGTAACAACGAAAACTACCAAAAAAAAGTGAAGTAAGTATTTTTATTACGCTGAAATTTGTAATATTCAACTAATAACTTTTAAACAATTACTCAAACAATCAGGGTGATTCTTAAATTGTGTCCAGAAAAATATTTTTTCATAAAAGCTTTTTATTTTTCACATATTGTTACGTATAAAAAGCATTTTTTGATGCATATGGTCAAGCTTAATACCCTCAGGAAAGGTAAATAAAATGAGTACATAATCACGGTTGTCACAAAGTGTCCCTCAGTCGTGACGTTTCAGCATTTTGGCGGCCAACTCCACTATTTTGAATTATACAATATTTTTAATATAGCCTAAGTATAACTACGACACATCAAATGACAGCTCATACGTTGAAATTCGTCAAACTAGTGCTGTAGAGCGTGACAAAGAACCGGATACACATCATACATCCACATACACGAGGAAACCATTTTTCTGCTTTGGCAGTTGGGCAATAATAACAAATGAACGTATCTAATAAAATCCATTTCTAAAGAGTGACTATGCCTCTAAATTAATCAAACGAATTGAGAATGTCACGACCACGTGTCTATATGTCACGAACATGGATTCAAAAGTCCGTGGCGGGGACAGAATTTTGAGGCCACTGTCGTGACAATTTGAAACATGTTCGGTATTACCTAAAAATTACCTTTGACTTTGCAAATATTAAATAATTAGCTCAATCTCGAATGTAGTAGGTATATCTTATGTTACAAACAATAACGTGAAATGAGTACTGACTTTTAAAACTCAAACACGGCGGTGACGCGTTAAGGTTGACCTTTGTTTTTTCTTTAATTAACACAAATAAATAATTTTCGACAACACTTCTCCCTTCAGCCATTTGCAAATATGACACCAACACAGTATTGCTGTTCTAAAAAAATAGCGTTAAAAAGGCTGCCAGACGTAAAGGTAACTTTCTACCGAGTACTGCATGTTTATGTTACCACGCGCGGCGGTGACACGAAAACTGATCTCGTATGTTATTAAATTTTTTATAAAGTCGTTATATATCCATACAATTTTTAAACCGTATTGTGGAAAAGGTGTAAGTGTTAACATTTGATATAAAATTCTTCCAAAATCAGTTTCAAAGAAAAATAAGATATCATAAAATCCGACGAAGTCACACTACACGTTTCGTGACATTTCGAACTTCTTAATATGTTTCTAATAAATGCTCTTAGGATATTAGGTTGACATAAAACTAGAGGTAAATAACTAAGTATATTGATATTCAGTTAGCTTATTTTCTTAAAAATATATGCTATTCTTACTGTTTTTTTATTTTATTTTGTTTGTTATTTTGACTGTTTTTAATTTAAGTTAATTTGTATTGTATTTTCGTTTGTTTGTGATGTAATTATGGGTCTTTCACCTGAAATAAACGATTTCATAATATCGTTCCCCTGTCTTTGGTTCACTGTGATTTTCATTCCCGTGTGTTTTGATATAAAATGTATTCTTCATGGGCATGTACAATGTTAAATCATATGTCAAGTAAATGATTATTTACTTTCATGGATTAAGTAAAATTATCGTAATCATAACAGTTGATCAAAGACATACTTATTTCTTTTCCCCTGGTTCTCATTCCATCCCTTTGGACTGGGGTTTCAACTAAAATCAACGCTTGGCACTTCGTTCTATAGATCTTAAAAATAACATTAAGTTGCTAAGAGCGTTCTATGATTCAGTGTATTATTTTGGAACTAATTGTTCCGAAATTCATTGTCATTATGTCATTCCTTGTCATTCCCTTATCGGTTTTTTTCATTCCCTCGTCGCTTTTAGATTGATGGGCTTATATTGAAATTATATTTAATAATCTGATTTCAAAGAACGACCCTTCAATGCCCGCCATAAGCTAATTGGTTGGCTAATGGTTTCAAGAGCATGGACAAATAAAGTATAGACTAACATTATCAACACAGAATCGCGTTCCTCTGAAATGAAAAGTTTGATCGGGATATCCATAATTGCACAAAGCCGTCTATTAGGAACTACTTTAATTATCAGACAGTTAGACAAGAGGTTGAAGCAACTGTTAAATGGTGGTATCTACTATAGCAGTTGCCTAAACTTACAGGAGAGCGATTATGTAAAGACATTGTTAGTAAGCGATTTTGCTAAGTATAAAACTTTAATCGTCTTTGTCAAGACTAAGATATATTAATAAGGTATAAAAGTAGAGCGGTATAATTTTAAAATATGAAAAAAAAGAAATTAAAAACAGTTTAAGTTCTAAGATGTACATTATCAAAAACCATCCTGTATATGTTAACATTTATAGTATTTTTCAAACTCGATGGGTAGAGTGACAGGTGTTATCTCTATATAATTTTAACCTAAAAACGCCAAATCTCGCAAAATCGTATTGAAACAACAGCTGTCAGCATACCCATATAAAAAAAAAACTATAGATAGCACCACACACGAGCTGAATTTTCTTTGAATGGCAATTTTAAGAAAAGGACGATTCGGTACGTTTTTCTTATTGCTCCTTGTCAAGTAAAATCAAACTGAAAAGCATACTTACTTTACTCTTTGCTGAAAAGTCATATTAGTCATTGACGTTTTGACAGTATCCTGTTAAATAAATTATTACAAATCAGAGGTCGCTGGTTCAAACCCCGGCCCGTGCAAACGAGTTTTTTTTTCTAATAAATGTGTTGATTTTTTCGTTTTTTTATATAATAAGTAGGTATATTTGTTTTACATAAAGATTACCTAGGCTATACAAAAATTGGTATGAATAAAATAAAATAATTCGTGTCATTAAAATATGTTTTTTATACACATATTTAAAAGAATAACTTTATTTCTGTATAAGACAGACAAGATTTACTTTTACAATAAAATAGAAAATAAGGAATAAAGATATTATATAGGAACAAAAAAAGAAAACAAAAAGTTGCGATTAGATTGGTCTATAGATGTCTCGCATTTTTTCTTTGGTGTCTACACGACCACACAGCTACCGATACATTTCAGAAGCTGTCGAAATTTCCTTACCCGTTGTAATTGTTCAAAGAATATTAGACTTTGACGTAGCTAAGCAAACACGCACACATGCGTAACGTATAGGCCTGTAAAGATAGCTCCATTCGTAGTAGACCTCCGATTCCGTTACTAGTTAATAGAGCTACGACTCAACGTTTATTGGATAAGTCGATTTTACGTAATTTGGAGCGCTGCGCGATTTGACATAGGTCTTACCTCTTTGAGGCACCACGGCCATCTAACATTACTGGCATAAAGGACGCATTTATGACTTTGACGCATGACAGAAAGAGAAACCGAACTGCGTAAAATGGGCGTTTTCTGTTGAATTCATAAAATCAAAAACGAGAATAAATCCGTTTGTATAAGATAATAAGTTAATATTTAGTTGAATGATGTTTAAGACGAGATGAAAACCTTTACTTTAAAGTGGATTATGCTGGATGAAGATGTGTTTTCTAGTTGCACTGAGGTAAACACTAAACATGTAGATGTAACTTTGGATTTATATTCTATCGAGAAAATTTTAAGCCTTTTTGTTTCGACTAGTATCATACCTCTTATCATATAGTCAAGATACATATATCCGAAAATCACGCCAGTTTGTTTCCGGGGCTAGCCCCTGCCACGCTTCAAAGATCCCGTTATTTTTCGATGCAGGGCCTTAACCGAATTGTCTTTAACCTAGATCTTGCCTAATTGCGCTCAGTCCGTGTCAAGTTATGAAGTGAATTATAATGAAGCTCGGTGTACGCTCCTTTTACGCCCTAATATACAGATATTGGTGTCAAGGTTTATTATTAGGTTAGGCAGAATTAGGTCTAGTATTTAGTTACTCCAAATTACCTCAGCAATGTCAAACTTCACATTAGTTGTGTTTGCATATAATTGGGTGAATACTCCGGTATGATTGTTATAGTTATTATTTAATTCCAATTGTATTTGTATTACACCTGGTGGCAAACTTTAAAAAATAAATAAATATTCACTATCGCCTGCGTAACTTATTTTCTATAAGTATACATCTCGCTCGCGCTAATATGCGAGTACGAGCAAAATACGTAGAAAAAAAGTTGCGTACACGCAAGCGAATATGTTAGCGTCAAACTGGTGGTAGCCCTACAGGATACTAAATGTTCTTTTTTTCCTATTTTCTAAATTAAGATACATTATTTTTTTCATTTGTTTTGGCCGAATTTTTGTCTTACTAAGATTATAGAAATAATTAACGAGTATTATGTAAGTTTGTCAAGTGTCATTATATTATTACTTGGACGAGTATTCCAGGGTAGCAGATACTTTGGGTACAGTGATTTGGTTCTCTAACATAAGTGTCCACTTTTCTATACGACTAGTATTAAAATTATTAAAAAAAAAAAAAAATTATTTATTTCTATACAGAACACAGAAAAACATAATTGGTATACTGGCGGTATAGTATGGCTACTTGGTTACTTAAGTTGGACCACCGACCGTACGTTGTTTCATTCGCTACTATTTATGGTAAGTTTTTTTTTTGTATGACGATATTTTGTGAAATTCTTAGTATTACATTTGACCTATGAATTATATTCATTAGTATAGTAATATATATGGAATAATATTTACATCAATAAATTGCTCTGATAATTAGCTTAAGATAATTATATGTAATACTGTCTTACTATTCAAAAGTGCTTGTTGCTAGGCCTACATGAATAAAGGATATTTGAACTGAACTGAACTAAATGTTATTTTACAATAAGCTTAGAATAAATTTAAAAGTGGAATAATTACTGTCTTAGGTGAGACGAACTCACGGCCTCTGGATCGATACTCCAGCGCTCTGCCATCTGAGCCACCAAGACCTCATCCATAGGCAGCAAATTCTCCAACATATGGGTCTAGGAGATAGGGGATAGAGGATGGACCTCGAGCGCTGGAGTATCGATCCAGAGGCCGTGAGTTCAAGTCTCACCCAAGACAGTAATTTTTCCACTTTATTTTTTTTTTCCACTTTTTAATTTATTCTCAGCTTCATAGCATCGTTCGCTGACGTGTATGCTTGTTAAATTAATTTAGTACTAGTGCTACCCCACATCGTTACTGGTGAATTTCCAATATGACTTGGAACTCCGGTAGTCTAAGAAGTGTAACGTTCTTACGGTAGATGTCGCTAGAGTCCCTTAGTCCCATATGGTGGAAAATTTGCTGCCTATGGATGAAGTCTTGGTGGCTCATAAGGCAGAGCGCTGGAGTATCGATCCAGAGGCCGTGAGTTCTCACCCAAGACAGCTATTTTTCCACTTTTAAATTGATTCTAAGCTTAATAGCATCGTTTGCAAACGTTTCTGCTTGTTAAATATTAAATGTTATATTGTACATACTCGTATGTACTATATTCTCCACAAAAATCAATTAACAGCAATTACATCATTTCCTAATAAACCATATTAATAAACTTTCTAAAAACTAACTAAACTTAACTTTAACAAAAAAAAAAAATATTATTAATTTTTAAAATTAACTTTTTTTTCTTTTCTTTTTTTTTTGGTCGAAGATCCAAGGGCAGACCCAGAACAAGATGGAAGGATGCAAAGTTTTATAAGATGGAAGGAAGGATGTAGTGTTAAAGGACATGAGTGCAAGTTATCCGAGGTGGATGTCGTGGACAGGGCGAAGTGGAGAAGGTTAAGCAAGAAAGCTGACTTCACCACCATGTAGGATACATAGCTAAGAAAAGAGAGGGAGATAATTTCTTAATAAAGGAAGAAAATATTGTAGCTAACTAATGAAACTTAGCTTTTTAGGGATAGATAAGGCTGCCTGTTGTTTAACCTCTGTTTGTGTTGCTGTTTTCTTTTATTGAGGTGTGCAATAAAGAGTATTTGTATTACCTTGTAAACATACATAGCTAAGCTTAGATTTAATTTATATGTCAACTTGTATTAGTTCACAAATGTGTTCACAATTTTTCTACAAATGTTTTCACAAATTTTCTAAAAATGTTTTCACAATTTTTCTAAAAATGTTTTCACAATTTTTCTAAAAATGTTTTCACAAATATTTCTAAAAATGTTTTCACAGATTTTCTTCGTTTCTCTATTACTTTCTTACTGTAGTCTATTTTGTCACTGGTGGTTGATCATACCGTGAGTCCGCGCGCACTGAAGTCCCTGGGCTGCTACCGGGAAAATCGTAATTCGTCAATTGCGGACATTTTTCTCTGTCACTCTAATTACGTTTTAGTGAGAGTAAAAGAGAAAGATCCCCGCAATTTGCGAATTTCGGTTTTCGCGGTAGGCCCCCTGCAGAATACCAGCACTGCGGCAGAAAAGCTGCAGCACATGCTGGGTCGGCGCCTTTTCTCGACTACACAGTCGTGACAAAAAAAAACCTAGTAATAAGTTTTAAATTTATTTTTATTATAATTTTATTACATGGGAGGGTGGGAGGGGGTTAGGGTCGGCAACGCGCATGTAACTCCTCTGGAGTTGCAGGCGTACATAGGCTACGGATACTGCGTACCATCAGGGGGGCGTATGCTTATTTGCCGCCGACATAGTATAAAAAAAAATCTTTTTAGGTCACGAGAATGTTTTGAAATAAAGTTTTTATCCACCTAATAGGTAATAAGTATATTTGTAAATGAAAAGATACAGGAGTACAAAAACAACCGCACTTCATTTCATTAAAATTATCGAAAATCATCTTGAAACGAAAACCTGTCAGAGTAATTTAAGAACCTGCTATCAAATTCGAATAAGATAGGACAATCAAAAGGCAATGACTTGTTATCTAGGCTATATCAGAGCTATATCGAATGACCTCTGCCCTGGCCCTAATCGCATGAAGGGTCAGTGGTCCTGAAGGGTCAACGCTCAAACCATCTATCCCCGACGGTCAATCGGAAATATTATCATGTTGGGAGTCTGCGTGAGTTGATTTCGTTAGATTTTTTTTCGAAGACTAAGAATGTGGTCTGGATTGTTTGGAATTTAATTTGCTTTAACTAGTTGCGAAAACGCGGTTCTTTCGCCCCGATTCGAAGAATGAGATATGATAACGATAAGTTGTCATTTAGATATCGTTTGTATCGGCCCGATTCGAAGAATGATTAAGACATGTTATCGATCTTTAAAAGATCGATAACTAAACGACATGTCAAAATTGACGTTAATTTCGATTCCGCTGTGATTCCAATAAGATCTATCTACGATATTTCTAACGTCAAAGTGACATTGGTTGCCCGAATCGCAGCTGCCGCAGCCGTTGGCAGCTGCTTCTGTCAACTATAGGAGCAGTCTCCGTAGCCTATGTGCCTGCAACTCCAGGGGAGTTACATGCGCGTTACCGACCCTAACACTCCACACCCTCGTTGAGCTCTGGCAGCCTTACTCACCGGCAGGAACACAACACTATGTGTAGGGTCTAGTTTTATTTGCCTGCGGTTTTCTGTAATGTGAAGGTACTTCACCAGTTGGGCTCTGCTCTAGATCTGGAATGACATCCGCTGTGCTGTGCCCTACCGCACAAAGCGAGATGACATTCACAGTGTCATACCTCTCTTTTGGACGTCGTTTAAGGACGAACCCGGGTCCAACAAAAGTATTTATATATTATTTTATCAGTAAAATATTGACCGAATGACTGATTGATCGAATTACGAATATTTGCGCACACAAGGCAAAGTCAACACGATTATAAAATAAAATTACGCGCAATAAGGACAAAGGCTGGGAATCTATAAAAATGGAAGTAAAAAACACGATATTGCTTCGAAGCTGATATTTTATGAAGCAATTTCATGTAAGATATTTGCCGTTATTTTGATCTCATTTGGCATTCAAAGTCCGCCTGCGGCGGTCTATTATGAGGGTCTACGGAAGACTTTCCGAAAAACTTAATAACTGTATTATGGACCCGGTTACGTCCAAAAGCGAGGTATGGGCATTGCGAATGTTATCTCGCTTTGAGTGGTAGGGCACAACACAGCGGATGTCATTCCAGATTTAGAGCAGAGCCCAACTGGGGAAGTACCTTCACATTACAGAAAACCGCAGCCAAATAACACTAGACTGCTTACCATGAGGTGGGACGCATGCTTGTTTGCCACCGATGTCATATTAAAAATATACACCAATTCGAACGTACACTAACATGACCGTTCCTGTACAGAGAAGTGCGAGCGAAATGCAAGATATCTGAATGACATCGTTTACATATGCCATTCTGACTTCAGATTACGTTCGAACTGACCAAACTCACGAGAAAACTTGTGAGACTGTGGGGAGACATACATCGTGTATTTATTATACGAACACATATTCTAAGTGTAGTTAGTATAGGCCCAAATGAATCAACTTTAATATATTAGACTAAAACATATTTTGATAAAATGAAATTATCACCAGAAAACTAGTGCGAGCTTGTATAACTTTAAAAGAAAATGTAAAACTAAGTAGTCAGGAATAAAGGCTATTTCATTTCAAATCAATTCAGATGCCAATATAATAAAAAACCGGACAAGTGCGAGTCGGACTCGCACACTGAGGGTTCCGTACTTTTTAGTATTTGTTGTTAGAGCGGCAACAGAAATACATCATATGTGATAATTTCAACTGTCTAGCTATGACGGTTCATGAGATACAGCCTGCATGGTGACAGACGGACAGACAACAGACGGACAGGCAGCGGAGTAGTCTTAGTAATAGGGTCCCGTTTTACCCTTTGGGTACGGAACCCTAAAAATGAAATATTTGACAAAAAAACTTGATCCTTATAAAATAATTCAACACACAACGTAATCATTTATTTGATTCTATTCAAAACGTCGCATTTACTGACACGACGTCGTCACATGTGATAACTATACACGCAACACATTATTGCTCGAAAATATTTTGAAAATGAATGGGGCCCTCTTTTAATTAAGGCGAAATTAAACATTTTATTTAATTAAAGGTTTCTTGGCACTGAAACCTACGTCTCTATTCAATTTGCGGTTGTTTTGAAAATACACGCTGTATAAAAGGAGGAACGTACTTTGGCACGCAGGTTATTTGTGTCTACCTAATTACTTACCTACATTTGTATTTATTGAAGCCTAAAAGCATGTTAGGTACTATTTATATACCCTAGAGTCTAGACCTAATTCGAAGAATTCGTAGCTTTCTGGGGCAATATTTTCATGTACCTACTTATTATAATAATTGGTATAAATGATTGACATCATTAGTGACGTTTTTGTTCATGATGTAAAGCGTTCAAAAGGTTAAAGCCGATGTCGATAATAAAGAGAGATAGGGTAGGGTAGACACAGCACTGGATCGAGATCAGTGGAGAAATCGGGGGGAAGCCGTCACCCAGCAGTAGGTACGACAGGATCCAAATAAAATAAATAATAGGGGATGCCGAGCGGGGTAAGATGATGACGACTCTTTTATTTCACGGAATGATTTATTTCTTGGAAGTTTCTCGATATATTGTTATTCCGTCTATATTCTCCCATTTTCATCTACCTAAGTTAATTCGGAATATATCTAAAGTATACCACTTATATTCTAAATCGACTGTTTATCAATACAGAGTTATTTCATCAAAACATAGTTACAATTATTAACTTGTTTTTATATGGTTCTACCTACAAGAACTAATGATCATTCATTCAAGTATATCAATTCAATGTAAAGCTAGACTCCAATCATCTTATATATAGAAGAGAATAGTATGATATTATTGGAAAACATAATCTCGATTCAAGTTTCACAACTTGTTAATGGTTTGAACTGGTTTTGATCCGATGTTGACGATCGTTTTGGTGACTGGCGCGCATCTCCTGCACGACTTTCATCTCATTTCGCATTAATCAGCAAGAGCGATCTTCAAGGTCGTATATAAGATCAAAACCGTAACAAGTTGTTAAATCGGAATCGAGCACCTTTTTAAGACGAAAGGAGACTCCACAAAAAAAACGAAACTGTGATCCGCCCCGCTATTTTGTATGAGACAGAGTGCTGGGCTTCACCAAGAAACATCTCACAAAGCTGCACAGCACTTGATGCCATGCGCATCACGCTGGTCAGCGAGCGTTACCAGGCTTGACAAAATCAAGAACAAATATACTATCAGAAGTAGCTTCAAAATTGCCCCTGTAGTTGAAAAAGTCCAAGAAAAACGTTTGCGCTGGTACGGACACATCCTCAGGCGTCCTGAAGACCACATGGTGCCAGTAGCCCTAGACATACCATCGATGAAGCATGGCGAAAGCCCGTGGAGGGCTTTCGCCATGCTTCATCGATGCTTCACTTGGCTAACGATGGTCCAAAAAGACCTGAAACAAGCAGATATGAACCCAGATATTGCCCAAAATCGCCCAGAATGGAGAAAACGAGGAGAGCTGAACCCAGATGATGACAAATGTCGAAGGCAGATGATGATGAAAGTGGACGACCGCCCCGAAATCAGAACCCCTAGTGTACATTTATTCGATAGCGTGACGTGACGTACGCGTTTGCATTAAGTCTCATTTTGTATGGGATTTAGGAACAGCGCGCCAAGCGGGACATTTTGGAAACTCAAAATCCAATATTGACGACCGGTTTGGCCTAGTCGGTAGAGACCCTGCCTATGAAGCTGATGGTCCCAGGTTCAAATCCTGGTAAGGGCATTTATTCGTGTGATGAGCATGGATATTTGTTCCTGAGTCATGGGTGTTTTCTATGTATTTAAGTATTTATAAATATTTATATATTATATATATCGTTGTCTAAGTACCCTCAACACAAGCCTTATTGAGCTTACTGTGGGACTTTGTCAATTTGTGTAATAATGTCCTATAATATATATATAATATTGCAAACGCGTACGTCACGTTTCGCTATTGAATAAATTTACACTAGAGGTACAGGATGACAGATGGTACGAAAAGTCACGTGACTATTTCCATACATTATTCTATTGGCGTTTTCTATCAACGTTTGTCATCTTAGTCCCCCAGCAGTGGCAACATGGTTCCATTTTTATCGCTTGTCACTATGCCCGTCACTTTTGCACTTACATACTTATTAGAACGTGACAGGCATGGTGACAAATGATAAAGAGCCGACCATCTTAGCCCTACTGTTCTAGATTCTAGCTGCCATCGCTAGCCAACCTGTCTAAACACTTGCACTATCAGAGCAATAACTCGTATTATCAGTAATATAGGTTTATGTTTACTGTTATTGTTGTCCGCGTGCACTCCAGATTGCGTTGAAGCATTAAATGTCGTGTTGATTGATGATTCTTTGTTTCATTCAATAATGTTATGTCTTTTATTTGGAAACATAATATACAGCATTACAGTCGAATTACAGTGAGACATCTCACTCGGTTCTCGTATCGTATCTCTTTTCTCTTAATTAATGTTTTAATTATACAGGACTCTTGGAGACCTTATGGAAAATTTGATAAACTATATAATCTTTTAGAGATATTTTACGACTCTAAATTTTTTTGTATCTGTTTGTTTTTTTTTTAATATTATTATTATAGTTTTTTTGTTGTAATTCGACATTAAGAGACTTTATACATCTCTAAGTAATTATAATTTACAGTAATATAAAATACTTTATACATTTCTAAGTATAGTATAGTAGTATAGTATAGTATAGTATAACATTAGTTTAAATTGATATTTGCAGTCAGTTGTATTTTATAATTGTTGTGTTTTTTGTTGTACGTAAATTTCTAAATTTACTAAAATCCATGTTGATGTGTAAAAGTACCCTTGTGGCCTATTTGCTGAATAAATGTTGAAGTTTGAACGATCACAATCAACTTTCATCCATCACCTCACAATACTGCAGACACGTCTGATGAACAGCCATCTATCGACTTGCAACCATATCACAATCTGGTGCCCATGACAGACGGGAGTTCAGCAGCCTCAGAGCCCGCACAGCTGGTCAAGTCAAGTCAAGTCAAAATATTCTTTATTCAAATAGGCCTAGCAACAAGCACTTTTAAATCGTCAAATTTTACAAATATTTATCATCTTAATTTAAATATCAGAGCAATTTATTGATGCAGTTATTATTGAATTATTATAGATATGGTAAACTTAATAATAAGAATTTCACAAAAGGATCGTCAAAAATCAAAATTGTATAAAAATACTAGTCTAGAAACTTTGTAGGATAAAATCTAAATGTCAAAAAATACGGTATATACTCGTATATATACATTGAATTATCAATTTCATCATTATTAACATAACAATAAATAATTCATTCTTTACAATCACACTTAATCCCACAGTGTTTCATCATTCATGTAGTATTGTGTGCTATAATAGGCTTTACGTTTGACATAATTTTTAAATTTACTAACAGACAATTCAGTTATAATATTAGGAAGTTTATTGTAAAATCTTACACAATTACCCATGAATGATTTCTTAATTTTATGGAGCTGGTGAGTTTTTATGTGTTACAGTGCGTGTAATTGGGACTGCCAACAGGTTATGACTTCGCGGTCTCAGGAGATTTTTTGGCACAAATGGAACAGCGAGTCTAAAAGTCCTCCTACCAGATATCCTTTATACAGAGTAGGATAAAATGACCTAGCCAAATTTAACAAATTAATTGTATACCTTTACCTACAGCGTTCGCAGTTACTTTAGCACATTTTATTTAATTCATCTCTAACGCATTACATTAATTTGAACCGTTTTGCGCATATGACTAAGACATCGCCACCTCTTTTCGATTTGTAAATTTTCTTGTCAGTTGAATTTGCTGAATGGTAAACCGGCAAGTATTTTGTAGACCTTTTGGTAGTTTTTACTCTTTGCCTATTTTCTCTGTGGAATCTGGGTAAGTTATGAGAACCAAGCTTAAGGCCCAATTCGAATATATTGAGTCGTCGTTTCAGTTCCTTATCGCTCAATATAATTTGTTTCCATATTTTATTCACCCTGACAGCAATTCTTAATGATGCATCATCCAAATATGAAAATATTTTCCAAGACAACTCCAACGGCAAGGACGTTATTGCGTCATTCTTTATTTCACACAATCTTTCAGAACCAAATATAAAAATACTGTTACTATACATGACGTTTCTTGGTTCCATTTTGTGTAAGAGGTTCCATTTTGTGTACTTTCAATAGGTTATGCAAAAAATTCCCGTACAGTTTCCATTTCGTCACGTTGTGGTATGATGTCAATACGCCATATTTCCCCCTATAACAATTACTGCGGGATAAACACCAATATTCCTACTATGAGCAAAATAATCCGCCGAACTAGTTTTTTAGTAATCCAAAAAATAACTGAACTTAAGTAATTGAAACTCTAGGTCCATGGGGTCCCAGCGCGCATAAGTTTTTTGGAGAAATCGCGAAACGTCGGGTTGAAGTAACTGGTGACCGAAGAGCTGGCGGCTTCCTCGCACAACGTATCAGTATTGCGATACAACGAGGAAATGCCGCCAGCATCCTTGGTATAATACCTCGAGGGCCTATTTTAGATATAAGCTAGTTATAGTAATCATCTGTATATATCCATTATGTATAGTGTAAATAAATATTCTTGATTAAGTAAAATTTTGATCAATATCTTAAAACCGATTTTATAGTTACAAACTGACCGATTGGCCTATCACAAAAGTAACATACCTAGTTCGCAAAAGGTTCCAATTTTTGCGTAACTGATTATTTTTTAATTTCAACATTCAACATTCTCTACCTTGCCACCAGCCCTTCTGCCACCCCCCACCCCAACGCCTTAAGTCTCGCCACCCAGCATGCATCACAGCCCAAAAACTGAGGAATTTTGACGTCAGACAGAGCTGGAAGTACGAGTGGAGCAAAATTACTGCTGGAACTACCCTACAAGCCATAGATCCCACAGCGAAACCAGACGGTTTTGGCCTGTCACGAAAGCTCTGGTGTCGTGTAAACAGACTGAGGACAGGTCACGGGCGCTGTAACTATTTTCGCCATAAATGGGGCTGGCGGGACTCTGCGCTCTGCGACTGTGGTGAAGAGGTTCAAACCATCGAGCATATTATACAGCGCTGCCCTTTGCACTCTTTTCCAGGCCCCCCGGAAGATCTGTTTAAATTAACACCAGACGCAATCTCGTGGCCTGAGACCCTGAATGTAGATTTATAATTATTTTATTTATCTATATATTTTTGAAATGTTTATGTTAATACGCCATACGATTAATTAAATAATCGGCGAAATCAGCACAGGCCTGTTATTGCTGGAATGGTTTAAACAACGCCGTCCGCTTGGAAATATAATCCAGCGAATAAATTGAACTCCGGTAAAGTCACGAAACGCCCACGCTGTACAAATAAATGTCCAAGCACGAGTTTTCAGACTGGTTTTATTTAAGGAAAATCTGTTGCTAGGTAGGTATTTAATACTTTTTTGACTTACTTTTTTTATACCACGTTGGCAAACAAGTTTACGGCCTGCCTGATGATAAGCAATCACTGCAGCCTATGGACGCCTCCAACTCGAAGTGTTGGAGGTTTTGCCGACCCTTTGAAATTCAAAATTCAAAAATTTATTCTGCAAGTAGGCCTCAAGGGCTCTTTTACAAGTCAGTAAAACATTATAGTAACATCATATAGTGACATGAAAAATACATAACAACATTTATAAATACAACAGCCAATACCTGGGTAAACATTACGTTATAATAACCTTAAAATAAATGATTACTAAAAACCTATACACTCCTTTTTTGAAGAGCCCCAGTGTAGCCTCTCGAGAAAATCTCGGCAGCCCATTCCACAGCCGGAGCGGAAGGAAATCGCAGCCATTTAGTGCTTTACTTATTTAAAAATAAGGTTGTTAGAGGCCTTATTTGTGTATAATAAAGGTACAATACTAGGGTAACTAATAAAAAAAAAAATCATGAAAAAAGAGCTTTAGCTATTTTTAAAGCACGTTAAAAAGGCTACATTTTCTTACAATCGTATTTGTATGTATGTATGTCAATTTATTGTTACAGGTTCACATAAAAAAGACAAAACAAAAATATAAATGTTATGTACAACGGCGAACTTATTCCTAAAAGGGATCACTTCCAGCTTACCTCTGAGAAAATGCGAAATGATAATACAATACGAGTAACAGGCGAAAGACAATTTAGTGTGAACAATTTAGAATGAGAATTTTGGACGCACATAAATTAGGACAAGAGTAATAAATAATATAATAATAATAATTCAGCCTATATACATCCCACTGCTGGGCACAGGCCTCGTCTCATGTGCGAGAGGGCTCGGGCTATAGTCCCCACGCTAGCCCAATGCGGATTGGGGACTTCACATAGTCACATACACCTTTGAATTTCTTCCCAGATGTATGCAGGTTTCCTCACGATGTTTTCCTTCACCGAAAAGCTAGATAGCTAGATAGATATATTGAAAACCGAAAAACTCATTGATACGAGCCAGGATTTGAGAGTAATAAATAACAAAAAAAAAATTCAAGCATTTTGCAGTTTATATGCATTGAATTTGACTCAAGCTCCTTTTCGCTATTTGCAGGACTCCTCTATTTTTACCTGAAGGACGAAGGTCACACTATATTAGTCGCTCGAGGCTAAGCGCTCGGAAAAACGGTAAATCCGGCTAAGCAACAGACTGCTGACATTGTGCCCCGCTATTGACCTGATTATATTTTAATCCAGGCTATGTAGATTAATGGTTAAAACGGATCTGTTCTGGGAACCTGTACTTTGAAAAAATAATTAAATTAAAAGAAAAAGGGCAGCTACTTTTATGAAGCTAAGATAGCCTAAGACCGGGGATTTGTTTGAAGACACTCGGGTAATATTTATTTGTTTTATTTAAGATTTATTGCAAAAGATATGGAATTTCAATCCAGAGGTCGCGGGGTCTAATCCTGGTTCGTACCTATGAATTTTTCAGAACTTATGTACCGAATAACATTTGATATTCACCACTAACTATTCGGCGAAGGAAAACATCGTGAGGAAATCTGCGTACAACCACCAACCCATCATAGGGCCAAACAGAAAGACTAAAAGTTGGTACAAGGAAAACAAACAATCCAATAAAGGCTTATATCTTATATGTTATAATATTATTCATATTATAATTTTGGGATCACAATACGGCTGTCATAAATTTAATTAGCAATCTTGAGGCCTTTTTCTAAGGACTTCAGTGATTCGAATCCTGGGTATTTGAGTTTCGCTCGACAGAAAAAACACGAACATAGACCGGTCTAAAATGCACTTTAAAAATTATAATGAAATTTGTACAATAGCCTAACTTATAAAAATTATTTATGCTTGAGGGAATTCAGCAAAAATTAAAAATAAATAAAACTTGATATCAGCGCTACCGGGCATGCCCTTCCATCTCGCTCGCGTACACTCAGTGAGAGTGAGAGAAAAAACACGAACTTACCGCACCTTAACGGTACCTTAGTGGGTAAATTACTATACAAAACTCTCGAGAGACTCAGACATAATAAATATATATAACACGGATCACGGATCGCTCCCTCGGTCACCGTGGACTGACCGGCCTTTTCCTGTAAGTGCTCTTGATGAGTACCCTCGTAATGGATCGAAATATGTCCAGCAAAATTTGAACTAAGTTATAAATATATTTTCACATCACCAATTCGGAAAAGGGCTTTTTCTTCATCACTCACCATCATCACCAGGATCAAAATAACATTTTTCTATTATAGGACACTATTTTTTTTTACTGACTTTTGTTTTAGCTAAAATAATATTTTTAAACATAATTGTGGAAATTAGGTGATGTGAAAAGAGTGCTCAGTATGACCTATATATTCAGCCCGTAAATTATTTCAGGTGACTAAATAAAGGCCTTGTATGTTTGGGTCAAAACAATTAACCGATGTATATTCAATAAACTGTATACTTACGTCCTTTTCGTATTATAGTGTTCTATGTGAAGATAATTAGTAGTATTATTAATTTTAA
Source organism: Cydia pomonella (assembly GCF_033807575.1). NCBI lineage: Eukaryota > Metazoa > Arthropoda > Insecta > Lepidoptera > Tortricidae > Cydia > Cydia pomonella. The sequence goes on from NC_084708.1 coordinate 2,495,129, forward strand.
TTTTACCTACTCTACTAGATAAATAAGACGTAATGTAAGTATACAAACATTGGTATCAGTTGACGGCTACTTCGAGCACATTAGACACATTCTAGTAAGCGAGAAAGAGAACGCCTCATCAATACCATGGGCTAAGGAGGGAGAGAATGATTGACCTTTTGTTGTTTTGTTAGACAGTGAGGCTTCTATACGTAGTACTATTGTGTTTTTTCTGCTACAGATTGCGTGAGGCCAATTCGAATATTTTTACATCAATACTGCTGCCACCTATGGAACGGTTCCGCCAAATATCAGCTGGCGGCCCTGGACTCGATAGAGCGCCGGGCTCATAGACTTTTTGGCGATGACCCATCTATCAAGTCAAAATTACAGAGCCTTGAGCATCGCCGTCGAGTCGCTAGCCTATCGGTGTTCTATCGGATACATTTCGGGGAGTGTGCACAGGAACTGCACGATCTGATCCCACCTTCCCCTTTCCATCATCGGACGTCCAGGCGTGGGGAGCGAATGCACCCGTTCGTGGTACACATTCCATTTGTTCGCACTAAACGGTTTGCCTCCTCTTTTTTGTTACGGACGGCTAAAGAATGGAATGCGCTCCCGCCCTCTGTATTCCCTGATAAATATGACCTCGGTCTCTTTAAAGCAAGAGTGAATAGGCTACTACTGAACCGGTGAGCTCCATCTTAGGCCCTGTCTTCACTTTCCATCAGGTGTGACTAGAGCCAATCGCCGATCAGTTTTTAATAAAAAAAAAAAAAAAAATATATCTAATTGATTACATTTAGTTATCATTCGCGTCATTTGACTCGCACTTGTCTCTCTATCACTCTTCCATATTAGTGTGACAGTGACAGCTGCGTTTCGTTCGCTACGGAGCGTTAACGATTGGCATGTTGGCCACGCGGCAGGGATCAGAAGCCGGCATTTTTTGTATGGGAACGAAAACGGTATTTTTTCGCTCTTTGTTAATTATTTCATTTCTAATTGGGCAAGTCGTAATCTAAAAACTTAGCTGAGTCCTACGTTTGCAGTATAAAATAAACCGAAATATATGGTTATTTCGAAGTTTTTGCGAAAAAGCGGCCAAGTGCGAATCGGACTCGCCCATGAAGGGTTCCGTACCATTTATGACGTATTAACAAAAACTACTTACTAGGTCTCGTTCAAACCAATTTTGGTGGAAGTTTGCATGATAATGTACATCATATATTTTTTTAGTTTTATCATTCTCTTATTTTAGAAGTTACAGGGGGGGACACATTTTACCACTGTGGAAGTATCTCTCGCGCAAACTATTCAGTTTAGATATTAGAAACCTCAATATCATTTTTGAATATCTATCCATTTTCATCAAACCCATTCTTATAGTTTCGGAAAAAAGTGGCTGTGACATACGGAAGGACAGACAGACATGACGAATCCATAAGGGTTCCGTTTTTTGCCATTTGACTACGGAACCCTAAAAACAACTACCGATCCTTGCTACGCGCGAGCGAGGCCCACGGGCGAATATTATTTTGATGTCCAAATAAAAGTTTTAATTGGCCTCAGTTCCACATACTCGTGTATGTTTTCCTTATAAAATTATTAATTACGTATGCGTTATTCAATAAACAAACGGGGGACGTTTCTGGGTTTACGTTTATCTTACACACACAATGATTAAATCTTATCTCATATGCAAATAATGTCAGTGTACTACACAATAGGATAGTTTTACATTAAAATAGTTCCGAGATAAAATTCTACGGTAGCACTCGACGGTATAGTTTGACTTTGAACTGATTCGAAATACTTACGGGCCGATTCGAAGAACGATAAGTTCTGGTTTAGATACGTTCTAATTTTGATATCGTTTGTATGTCGTATAATTGACAGAAGCAGCTGGATTCGGGCAACCAATGTCACTTTGACGTTAGACATATCGTAGATCTTATTGGGATCACAGCGGAATCGAAATAAACGTCAATTTTGACATGTCGTTTAGTTATCGATCTTTTAAAGATCTTAAATGTGTCTTAATTCTTCTCCTCCGATGTAGTATAATAAAAAACATTCCCATCGTATACTAAATGTACTAGACAAATGTAGAAGAGCGGGGCTTCCTGTCACAGGTATTATACATACTTACTAGGAAGTCCCAACCATGAATGTGTTATGTTGTATACTATTTAACGAAATAAATGCTTTTCGATTTTGATTTTTTGATATTTTTTCTTTACACACTCTTTCGCGACCTCGCTAAAGTTAGCGGGTCAACTGTCACACCTGCCAACATATGCACCCTCGTAATGTTCAGAAGCATGACCAAACATCCTCAATTTTCTTATGACAGTCTATAAGCCCCTAATAATACAAGAGAGATACTTCAAAACGAAAAAGCTCTCAATAAATTATATTCGTTTGTTTAAGAACTTATAGTGAAATCAAAGCAATTTGATTTAAATATAAGTTCTTAAACAAACGAAAATAATCTTTTTCGTTTCCGGATACGCCCTCATATCTCTCAATGTCTACCCAAAGAAATAATATGTATGTTAACAGCACCAATCATGGGACATTTAAGAGAAAATTTGGAGTATTTTTGATATTTCACCGACATCTGTAAAATTTCTACCGCTTTATGCTTTAAAAGTTGAATGTCCAATTCGTCCTCTATGTTTTCTGTGTATTTAATGAAAGCTACTGCAATTGGTTTTAATATTATTAACCAATTAAAACTATGGTTTTTTGCCCAAGTCATGGGATGTATGGCGCCATTAATTTTCAAACTAACCAATATCATTGAAAAATTAAACTTAACCAGCTCTTTGGGTCTTTTTTATGGTAAAATGTTGCCAGCGATTAAAAAGTGATGGTAAATACTTGTTTTATACCAATGGGATGGCCCATTACCGGTGCCTGTTCCATTATAGGAGTGTTTTCTATAATATAGTTTGATAAAACTCGATACACAGACGTAACAATACTTTCGTGGAAAACTAAAAATATTTATATTCATTAATTAATACAAACTGTAATTAGGTAATTAACACCAACAAATTAAGTTACTGTTTATGCTAAATGTGCACTCTATTAGTAGTACAATAAGGTGCATTTTCCTACCCACTCTTATTTCTTTGCAATCATTGTGTACTGATATTATTAGTTGTACAGCTAAAATCGATTTAACGTTTTTAATCATTTTAAAAACCCGATTGGTATGAAGTAATGAATCTAAATAATTTCATCGTTACTCGTTCTAATGGAATGTCAATAACTGTATTTTGCTTCAATAAATAAGTTCAATGACAGTTATAATTATAATTATAATTCAAGTTTAAAAGAATAAGGTTGATATACATATTTACGACATCATCGTCTTCCACGTGTTGTCCCAGCATTTTGCCACGGTTCATGGGCGCCTGGGGTCCACTTGCCAACTAATCCCAAGAATTGACGTAAGCACTAGTTTTTACTAAAGCGACAGCCATCTGACCTCCCAATCTAGAGGGTAAACTAGGCCTTATTGGGATTAGTCCGGTTTCCTCACAATGTTTTCCTTCACCGAAAAGCGACTGGTAAATATCAAATGATATTTCGTACATAAGTTCGGAAAAACTCATTGGTACGAGCCGGAGTTTGAACCCGCGACCTCCGGATTACAAGTCGCATACTCTTACTGCCCTCAAATGACACAGAGGCGTATTCTGATTTAAGTAATAGGTTACGAAATAGATCTGCATTAGAAATGGATCTGATCTGCCAGTGTCAAAAGTGACGTTTTTGGTTGATGTAATGTCATTTTTGACACTGACAGATCAGATCCATATCGGATCCAGATCTAATTCTTAACCTATTATCAAAATCAGAATACGCCCGACATTTTTGAAAAACTGACTCTCTGTGGCCCGAACGGCCACAGAGAGTCAGTTTTTCAATCAAAAACATCACTTTTGACACTAACAGATCGGTATCGTATCGCTGTGATGTCTTATAAGCATTGTTCGAATACGGACATACAAATTCTCCCGACATTGGTACTGAAATTATTGTAACAATTGAATTGATGGCGATAATAAGTAACATTTAAAATATTTACCTATTTGTAATTTTTTCATTTTTTCAACTTTTTTGACTGAATGTGAGTTACCTTTTTTACTAACATATCACTCAGTAAGCTTTAGAGATGGTGATGAAAAGAAATGATATTTTATTTGCTGAAAATGTAAATTAGAAGCAAAAAACACATTTTGTAGAGATCATCTACATACACGTGAATATAAATAGGGTAACGGCCAATTAAACACTTACGGTTTTAAAGATCATAAAGTATGAGAAGTCTATGTCCAACTCTTGTTGCAATAATATAAAAGTTTTATATAAAAAATAATTATAAAATTATCCGATATAGACTAAGCACTAAAACATTTCAAAACTTACCTTCAACCACCTCCTTCGAGTCTCCGTGAGAAAATCAGTCAACACCATCTTCACAACACAAAAGTTTCGATCCTCACAAGCGAACGGCGTGCGTGCGGCGCGGCAGCGTCGGCGGGAATGACTGCTCACCCCCGCGTGGACTGAATGGAAAGGACGTATGTGTATTCACTTGTTTTATTATTTGTTGATGAGTTGTGGGGAGAAAGGCGTATCTGCATATACTCGTAAAGGTCTTCGCACACTATACCAATTCCACACCAACTCAACTCACTTTTGGTTCACCTTAGTGGACGACGCGTAGACCACCCGACGTTACCTAAATTTTAAACATTGTACTATAGGACATACAAGATAAGGCTTTAATTTCAATATTTAATTTTGAGTCGAGTGGCTGTTGAGTTGTAACAATGTGCTGAGACCTTAAGTTGATAAATTCCCGCGTACTTGGACAAGTACATGTTCAATTAGAGTTTAAGACTTTTCTAAATTCAAAAGCGAAATAATTGTCCTTAGTCTTACGAGGTTAGAGTCAGACCAGCCTAAGTTGGCAGCGATTTTTATAGGCCAGCCTGTGAAAGTGTATTCAATTTCATAGAAGTTTCACGTTTAAAATAAGACTTGCACTGTCTGTGCTAACAAAATCGCTTTCAACTTAACTTGGTTTGTCTCTATAAATATTTTGATATTCGTAAGCAAGCTAGAATTATGCATTTCTAATTACCTACTTGTTGGTTAGTTATGGCGGGAAAAAAGGGCTGTTCTACACAAAGTTCTTGATATTTGTAGCCAATTATTACCTATGAATAGTGAAACGGTGTAACTCCATTGACTTTAAACTTTGTAGATAAATTACGATAAAGAAATATGACGTATCTGTTTACATAATGATTATTCCGTAAATAAATCAGATATTAAAGAACTTTAAAATGGCATCGAAAGTACGTTACTTAATGAGAAAAATTACATTAATTACTTTTTATTAATAAAGCAGAAATATCCAAAATGTTAAGTTTTTAAACGCCCTCATACATTAAGGAGTAAGTACGGTGTTCGCCAAGTGGTTTAATTTGTTTAATTTGTCTAGGTGCAGTAAGAGATAGAAATATGGTTATTTTTTTAAATAAAGTAACAAAATTATTTTAAGTGGTGAAAGTAAAACAATTTCTTAATCATCATTCATTGATAACAACTAAATTATTGGGCCTTTTAAACTAAGCCCTCAGCGCACGTCGTACTAAATATATGGGACAGTTTAAACTGAATAATTCAAATAATTCTAATTTCATTCAAAAAAGTTATTAATGAGGTTTTACTCATTGAGTACCGTACATTCGATATTAATTAAACGTTTTTTGATATATTTAACATTTCCAGAATAATCGGCTGTAAACACGAGATTAGATTAGATTAATTTATTTCTAATTGAAAATTACATGATATATACCAATGTCACAATGTTTCTAAATAACATGAACTCACAAAAAGATCGTCAGATTGTATAAGATTATAATAATTTATTTAAAATAATCAAATATTAAGGAAAAAATAAATAATAAAAAACAAAAACAACAATCAAATCATACTAAATATGATGTCAAAAACTACCTATAGGTACCTATGTAAAAAATATAAACAATGTCAAAAAATTACACCCTATATACTTGATACGCGTAGGGAAGTGTTTGCTTAGCGAAAACGGCGTATGTCAATTGTGACATTATCTATGAAAAGGGACCTTATTGTCGATAGCGCTTACGCTTACTGCGTAGCGCGGCGTTGTTTATAATATGAAAGCATCGATAATAATGGCGTAAACGCCACCGACAATAAGGTCCCTTTTCATAGATAATGTCACAATTTGCTTGAAATGACTTGTTGATGGTTATCGTAGTTAGCTACAAAAATTGCGTATCTCCCGAAATTATTAGTAGTTGTTGCAATTACTTGTGTACGAAAATGTCCCAATTAACTGAAAGAATTAAGATAGTAATTATTTAGAAATTGATAGTAAGTAAATATCATTTATTGCACCACAAAGAAAACTAATTCAGAACAGATTTACTATATAAATAAAGTTAGTAACAAGCGGTCTTATCGCTATAAGCGATCTCTTCCAGACAACCTTAAGGTAGTTAGAATGACTAAGGACCCCTTTTTGGGTTCTACAACTAAATAATAATAATAATAATTCAGCCTATATACGTCCCACTGCTGGGCACAGGCCTCCTCTCATGTGCGAGAGGTTCTACTACTACTTATTAATTATTTTGTGTTTGTCCACTGACTCTAAAATAAATTAAAATAAAATAAATAAATAAATATTATAGGACATTATTACACAAATTGACTAAGTCCCACAATAAGCTCAATAAGGCTTGTGTTGAGGGTACTTAGACAACGATATATATAATATATAAATATCTATAAATACTTAAATACATAGAAAACACCCATGACTCAGGAACAAATATCCATGCTCATCACACGAATAAACGCCCTTACCAGGATTTGAACCCGGGACCATCAGCTTCATAGGCAGGGTCACTACCCACTAGACCAAACCGGTCGTCAAAATCGACATGATTTTTGTCAAAAAAAACTATAGCTTGTATTGTACTGATTTTCCCTCACCCGCCCCAATTAGGTTGCCTAATTAAGGGTCCCCTGCACGCTCGGTTCTCCATACAAACGTAGTTACGTTCTCATTTATAAACGACTAGCTAGATTGCTCTGAAACTTTGTACTTACAATAGGATAAGGTATATCTAGGGCTGTAATTAGATTATGTAGCTTCTGATACGATAGTTAATACAATACAGCAAATTTAAGATTTTCATACAAAACTTGTTTATTGCTCTATTTTGTCTGTTTTAGAAATTGGAGCTATTGTGCGAAGTGCGTGGCGGGGGTAAGTAAAGCGATCCCAGCGCATAAGGTGGTAAAAATTAGAACTAACTGCGGATAGCGTCTTTAACATTTCGTACAATTATACGGCTCGAAATGAAACTTTGATTTACGATTACTCCTGAAATATTCATTTAAATTGTATGGTGTAAGAGGCCATTGTAATCTGTATGAAATGCTTAATATAACTAATGTATTTATTTTGATAATTGTTAATAATGTATCCATGTAAATAGCTTTGCAAATGCCACATATTACGTGATCTTTTTCTAGAAGTTAAGAATGGATATAGTAAGTTATCCTTAAAAGATAGACATTTCACATCGTGGACTTTTTTGTAGACCTATGAATGAGAAACAACCCCATCATACATTGTGTTGTTATAGCTCAAACGGATTAGGCAGCGTTTTCGATTAAAGCTCCTAGCCAGCGTGATTTTTTTCCGACAACATCGTTATATTTCAAACAATTTACACAAAACCTTAACAAGTTATATACTTAAGCCTTCCTCAAGAATCACTCTATTGATAGATGAAAGTCGTATGAAAATCCGTTCAGTAGTTTTTAGTTTTGGAGTATTTTTATAAGATGTAGTGAATTAACGTTTTCCCCTGTTGCGTGACAGTCGTGCACGCTCCCAATATAAACTAATTACAGGACTAGATATACCTCATGTCATTGTATGTGCAAAGTTTCATTACAATCCAACACGTAGTTTAAAAAAAAAAACGAAACTCGATTTGTATCGGAAGGTGAAATTCGGCCGAGCTTGTCTACTTTCTTACCTGAAAAATATTGATGGAAATAGTGAAACTAGAAATATTATTTTGTATATTAAAAAAACACATAGTCCATATTACAGCTATTAGAATACTAGATAGCGAAAAATATTGACCTGCCGCTTATCATTGTTTACTGGGAGTTACAAGTGGTCGAAATAATCTTAAATGGATATCCCGCAGTTAATGTATTCGTTGGAAAAATATATTGTGATGTATCACCAAATCGTTTCTATTCATCGTATGTTGTTTTTATTGCGAAGGGGGACGTGGACTATCGCTTCTCGATATAAACATAGTAGCCATTTTCCTCTCTGTATATTGACATTTTATTTCCCATAATTTTTGGATACTTCATGTCTCAGGTTGATAAATAATTTATCCTTTAGAATTAGACAGAATCAGACTTTATTTTTAGAATTTTATATAAGATTATTTTCATGATTTTACTTCTCATATTTTTTTCCGTCCCAATAATTTAGCAAAATATATATTTTTAATTCCTCTTTCTAATTCAAATACACACCCTGATTCCAATCCTGTTTATACCTAACTGTAGAGCAGAATGACTATAATTTCCAAATTATGTGAAGCATTAAGTCACTCGCATGTGGTTAGGGGTGTAAGGTTCCTGGGAGCGTCAGAGCGAAGGGTGCTAATTTAACTGAGGGTTGTTATTAGGTTAGCTTACGATTGACGTTTGTGCGAAACGCGTGTGGGGACATATCACGTGTCCTTTGATTTTTACAGTTTTACTTAGGGCCTGTTTGTGCGCTGGTGGCCTAGCGGTAAGAGCGTGCGACTTGCAATCCGGAGGTCGCGGGTTCAAACCCCGGCTCGTACCAACAGTTTTTCGGAACTTATGTACGAAACTATCAAGCTCAAGCCTTGCTTAGGAACGATGTCGAAATTGCAGGAATCTCCGAGACTGCTGCGGAAAATCCCCATCACCTATTTCTTACCTTGGCGGCCGTGGCTGGCGTGAAACTGGCTGGTGCTGACATTGATAGCGTGACTCGAGTCGGACCTTCTAGAAGTAAGGAAAATGATAACCCGCGCCCGCTCGTGGTCAGATTTTGCCGCCGCCAAACTCGTGATGAATTCTTTAAAACGGTAAAACCAAAGAGGCTTACCACAGAACACCTAAAAATGGAAGGACCTAGCAGAAAGATCTATTTTAATGACAGGCTGACCCGCGAAAACCGGCATTTATTTCGAGAATGCAGATCTCAGTCTAAGGCAGCCGGCTACAAGTATTGCTGGACGAAGTGGGGGCAAATATATGTTAAAAAGAATGAAGGAAGAGGCAAAGGCTCAGAAGCTATCAACATCAGATCACTTTCGCACTTGGCCCGCGTATTTCAAAATAACGACTCTACCCCTTACTTGGCTGAAGCTGCGAGCCTCCCGGACGAGTCATGAAAAAAAGGATGGCATCACGTTGCTTATGTTTATGTTTAAACTATTAATGTTCCAAGCTATGCTCAAGCGGTGTAAATTTACTGTCCATCACACTACACTCATCACACAAACCTACACGCTCAATGTATACTTACACAATACTCTCAGTATATCAATTACAACTGCATGTCTGAAACTCTCTAACTCCTTCCAAATAGTTCGCTGCCCGGTCAACCATTGGCAAGTTAAACTCTATTCTCGAATTTGCCGTATTTCACATGTTGCTAGTTTGTATGAAAATGGTTGACTCCAACATTCTGTTAGATATTGATCATGAAGACACACCTTGCCATGTGATTGATCGCCCAGAGGCATGCGAGCTTATCATAGATAAAAAATTCAACCTCAAAATACTAACATACAACATTAGAAGCCTACAAAAGAATTTCGACCAATTTCTATTATCTCTAACTAGATTCAACATGGTATTTGATGTGATTGTACTGACGGAATGCTGGCTTAATGAGGGGACAGTAATCCCGCAAATTACAGGATTCCAGTCATATAGAACGCATAAATCTACAAATAAAGCTGGTGGTGTTGTTGTATACGTAAATGGTGTATGGATGCCGCAAGTCACTGAGCCAACTTTCCATGATGCTGATTGCCTACACATCGTAGTTAAAAATAGGTTTAGTGTCCTAGGCATTTATCGGTCCCCCTCATTTGCTGACATCACGAATTTTTCCAACTCTCTCATGTCCTTGGTATCGGCAATAAAGGGCTCGCCTTGTGTTATAGTGGCAGGAGACATAAATATAAACACGCTTTCAGACAATCCCTCACAACTAAACACCTGTGCTAACTACCTTTGCCTGCTTGCTGAAGTAAACTTGAAGCCAACTGTGACTAAGCCAACCCGTGGCAGTTCCTGCCTGGATCACATCCACGTGTCTTCTAGATTGCAGGCTACGTCAGTTATTTGCAAATCTGATGTCACAGACCACGACTTGATTGTGACCGGTATAACCACCAAAGCCCCAAAAACTCAATACAAGCGCTTTGTAAGGAAAATTGATATTGAGTCGGTAAAGGATGAGCTTAGCAAATTAGACTGGAGCTGTGTTACTTCCTCAAGTACAGTACAAACTGCCACTGGGGCCTTCAACCGATTGTTCTTGGACACCATCACCAAGCATACAACTTGTGTTCCGGTTAGTCGATCTAAGTACGTCATTAAGCCTTGGATGACCCCTGGACTCCTACGGTGCTCACGACATAGAGACTATTTGCACCTTAAATGTCGAAAAAATCCAAATGACCAAACCTTAAAGCAGATATATATTCGTTACAAAAACTTTCATAATGACCTCCTACGTAAACTTAAAAAGAATTATGAATCAGCAGAGCTAGAGGAAAATAAAAACAATCCTAAAAGGCTTTGGAATTCCATCAAAAATATAACCTACACAAAGAAAAGCGCACAAGCACCCATTGACCTAAAACAGACAAAGAGCTCTGTAGCTGATTCATTGAATTACTGTAACCATTTCTTTAGTGGTATTGGTGAATCGCTGGCCAACGATATATTAAAAACTATCAATAAGTCGCAGGAAGATCTAGCACGTGAAATGACTTCAAATTTGTCTCCCTCACCATCGCTTTTCTTTAACGCAACCTGCGAGTCCGAAGTTCAATCTTTAGTAAATGGTTTGAAACTGGACAGCTGCCCAGGACTTGATGGAGTCACAAATCGCTTACTAAAAGCAGTCAATAACCTCATAATCTCGCCTATAACCCACATATACAACCTTAGTTTGTCCGAGGGAGTTTTTCCAGATGAATGGAAGGAGGCAGCAGTTATTCCAATATATAAGATAGGTGACAAGCTTAATCCCAGTAACTACAGGCCAATCTCTCTGCTTGGGGCACTTTCGAAAATACTGGAAAAACTCGTTTGCAAACGTCTAGTCAGTTTCCTGGAAAAAAACTCCATACTTTCCGATCGCCAGTTTGGTTTCCGCGAAAAGAGATCAACCGAGGACGCTGTTGTGCTGCTGACAAAACTAGTTTCAGGATACTTAGATAACAACGAGGCCTGCATTGGCGTTTTTCTAGACCTAACCAAAGCCTTCGACACCGTTTCCATTCCCATTCTACTGAGAAAGCTAGAACTCATAGGTATTAGAGGAGTCACTTTGGATTGGTTTAATAGCTATCTGTCAGGCCGAAAACAACGCGTAAAGATTGACCAGGATATAAGCAACCCCATGGATGTCATTTTTGGTGTCCCACAAGGCAGCGTCCTAGGCCCGGTACTGTTCAATGTCTACATCAATGACGTTGCCTCCACCAAACTACCCAACGCGGAGGTGATTTGTTACGCTGACGACACGGTAATCCTCTTTCATGGACCTAACTGGGCCAATGTCACGAGCGCCGCAGTAGCAGGTGTAGCGGTGATAGCAGATTGGTTAACCAATAACTTGCTCACCATTAATGTCTTAAAAACAAAATTTTTGTGTTTTCATAAGACAAAGGCCTCTGCTCCTCCTGCGTTGTCTAGAATAAAAATACATACCTGCAGCCGAAATGGACCGCCAACATCTTCCTGTCCATGCAGTTTTATTGACAGGTCCCACACTATTAAATATCTTGGTGTAGTGCTAGATGAAAAGCTGGATTTCAGGGAGCACCTAATAACTACAGCAAATCGCGTGCGAAAGCTAATATATGTGTTTAAAAATCTACGAAACTCAGCTCCCAAGTCATTGCTCAGACTAGTTTATATTAGTATTTGCCAATCAGTCTTAAGCTATTGCATAACTGCATGGGGCGGGGCATGTAAAACCCATATGATACTGCTGGAGAGGGCACAACGAGCTGTACTCAAGTTTATCCTTCGTAAGCCCATTAGATACCCAACCCAGCTTGTTTACAGTGACATGAACGTACTCACCGTTCGTGGCTTGTTCGTTTTGCGCGTGGTATGTAATGTGCATGGAGCGGTCATAAAGTCAAACAATTACAGCTCCATGTTGCTAAAGCGTATTTTCAAAGTACCGGTACCTTCGACTGTCTCAGTATTCGCTCAGCATCTCCCTAATTTCCTGCATCCTTTTGTTTATAACAAAGTTAATTCAAAAATTCCCATAAAAACACTATCTGTTAGAGAAGCCCAGAAAAAAACATCAGCCTGGCTGAGCTCCCTTTCATATGGGGATATAGAGGATCTTTTGAGAGTACTCAAGTAAACATACCCACTCATAAGCACACACAAGCACACACACACACACACAAACACACACACACACACACACACACACACTCTAATATACCAGACACACAGCAACATTAAAAACGGACGCAACACTTGTAACCACCTCTATTTAGACTAAGTTTATTGTAGATAGTTTTAAGTCCTACCTTCTCTTGTTTTAATTTCATTTGACTAATTTGTAACTTTCATTAAATTTATCGTGTCTTATTGGCTTTCGCAAAAAAAAAAAACACAGCATTGGAAATTCATGCCTGAAACGGTTACCTACGAGACAGGCTTCGCCTAGTGTAGGAGCCAGTGAAACCTACTGAAAATTCTTAAATGTACATATACTGCTTCTTAGTTTTAAGACTGAATAATTTAAATTTTTGTGTAAGTTATCTTGTGTACAATAAATAATTTTTACTTTACTTTTTTTACTTTAAATATCATTTGATATTTACCAGTCGCTTTTCGGTGAAGGAAAACATCGTGAGGAAACCGGACTTATCCCAACAAGGCCTAGTTTATCCTCTGGGTTGGAAGGTCTGATGGCAGTCGCGTTCGTAAAAACTAGTGCCTACGCCAAATCTTGGGATTCTTATACAACTGTTGCATAAAATACTATTAATATGTAGACTACATCGCTTTCAGTGTACCCTAAATAGAATTTGAGAAATAGTATCAAGCATACTGTGCGGTTCAAGAGGAACATCTTCCCGCGGACGCTCCGGCTGTGGAATATGCTACCTGCCCAGGTTTTCCCGAGGATCTACAGTATGAGGTTCTTCAAAAAAGGAGTGAAAAGATTTTTAAAGGTAACAGCTATAGAGTTGCAGGCGTCCATAGCCTACGGTGACTGCTTACCATCAGGCGGGCCGTATGCTTGTTTGTCACTGTTTTGGTATTAAACAAATATACCTACCTAATTTCTAGTAGATATCCAGTCAACTGTAGGCTGTTAGCATTCGCATGGATACAAGTAACATTAGTTATAATTAATTGAAGTAGGTTGTTTCATGGAATGTTTCCATTCCTATATGACACTAATTTATGTTTGGTTCCTTTTCTTTGCATATGTATTAATATTTAAAAATATTAGTGGTAACACGTTGTAAAAAAAAAAAGAAAAAAATCTAGTGCTAACCACCAATTATCTGTTAACCTGTTGCTACCGGTGGGAACCTATAATTGGCTCTTTGTTATCTATATATATATAACTATTGTACAATTTATAGGCTGTTGGTTCTCCGAACAATAAATAAATAAATAAATATGTTTATTTGTTTCACGCGTGATTTTTAGTATAACACACCGAGTTGTAGGTAATGATTGTAAAATTATTAACACAAAAATCTTCACAACCAACTTAGTATAAGAAACTGTTTAACTAAAAATATCACGGAGTAAAGTGTAGTACATTGCAATAATGTCAATAATACTCTTTTTTTGAAACAATAATCCCGCGAAAATTTAACATCTAAATATCATTATATAAGACATATCGACACTACAAAGTGTGAAGTCTCAATAAACGTTATATTTTTAACCGACTTCAAAAAAGGATATGTATGTTACTCGATATCTCCGAGAATTGTGAACCGATTTTCAAATTTTTTTTTTAATAGAACTGGTATAACCCCGAGATGGCACCCGTTGGCACCAAGTCGGGGTCTGATGATGGGATCTTGGAGAAGTCGAGGGAACTCTTCAAATGTTATAGGTACATGTATGGCGCTTTTGGTAATATTTGAAGTCGGTTTTATTTTTTGTTAAAAAGTTTTTCATTAATGTTGACATTGCCACACTTCTTAATTGCAAAAAAAATCAGTCCAGCGGTAATAAAAAAATCGGTTAACTAACATTACATAGAAAGAACCTGACAAATTAAAACGAAAGTGAAGGACCCGCGCGAAATATTTTTTCATACACACGTAGTCCTCATTTTCCTCTGGACATTAACATTATTGAAAACATTTTGACATAATTTGTTGTGCAGTCAGCATCAAAAGTAGCGGATGAAACAACGCGTCAAAAGTATCTGATATTCCAGATAAATTTTCCAAATATAGATAAAACTTAAAAGTATATACAGGGTGGACAAATAAGAATGATACACTTTGTTTTTAAATTTTAATTAAATTAAGTGGAAATTTTATTAAATATTTTTTCATAAATATATTATTCAGGGTTGGCAATTGTATACGGAAGATAATTTCTGCCAAATGTATACCACTAGCAGCAAGCAATTTTATCTCAAATGTTTCTGTTGTTTAAAACACGTTGTTTGCTCGATTAATTTTGAAAAAAAGTGACAGTGATTGGCACCCAAATTCTCCAAATTTTGTAGCTCTTGACTTATTTCTGTGGGGCTATCTAAAATTACGTGTCTATGCTAACGAGCTGATGAAATTTAAACAGTTAAAACCGACTATTCGACACAAATGTACTAAGATAATGCCAAAAATGTGCGAATAGATGCTGAACATTGGGATGATAAGGGCTTACATTTGCCTGCTGTTAGAGGTGGACATATGTCAGACATTATGTTTCGCATGAATTTGCCAACCCTGAAGAATATATTTTTAAAACAATACCTAATAATTTTTGAACTTAATACAGTTAAAATTTAAAAACAAAATGTATACTTCTTATTTGGCCACCCTGTATTTTACAGTCTTAGTTGTTCTATATTAAAGACATCACTTTTTGTTAAGCTACTTATGAAACGTTATTTGATCGGCTATTTTTGATGCTGACTGTACATCAACCACAGCTATGCCCCTACGTTGGATTTTTTTAGATTTTTGAGTTATTATAGGAGTTATAAGCATTTAAAATGTTGTATGTAAACTACTCATAAAATGTGTATCGCTGACTATCCGTTTACTATGATTAATATACATAAAATTATATAAAAACATTTACTTAAATGTCAATATCTAAAAAGGAAAATGGGTTTAAAACGTTTGTATGGAGAATCGGCCGGCTTTCCTCATAAGAACCAAAGTTTTAAAGTCGATTAAAAATAGAAAACAAGCCTGCTCACTAAATTTACACGTCAGCGCCATTTTATTAAGGCTATATCCTATATTAGAAAGGCTTCAGCACATACCAAGTACCTACCAAGTCCAGTGTAGACCACGGCCATGAATTATTCATAGGAAGTAACAGCCTTCGAGGAAGGGTGGGAGATATAGGGTATTAAGTACGTGTTGGTATCTGTAAACATTTCTTGTATATTGGCTAATAAAAATAAACCTATATTTCACGATTTCCTGCAATAAGTTCGTTTTTTTTTAACATTACGGCCCAATTCAAAGAATGAAATACGATAACGATAAGTTCTGGTTTAGATAAGTTCTCATTTTGATATCGTTGGTATGTCGTATAATTGACAGAAGCAGCTCGATTCGGGCAACCAATGTCACTTTGACGTTAGAAATATCGTAGATAGCTCTTATTGGGATCACATCGGAATCGAAATAAACGTCAATTTTGACATATCGTTCAGTTATCGATATTATAATGATCTTTCCAAGATCTTAAACGTGTCTTAATTATTCTTCGAATCGGGCCGTTATTGTACTTACTAGATGAAATAGGTTCGTCGTTAGGTTAATACGGATTGGTTCCACATATTTTTTTTTTCGTAGATCCATGCAAATTTTTCACGATTTTCTCCCTTCCTTTCTTATCTTCTTTCACTTTTTTTACTAAATACGGTAAATATTTAACGACCATCCTGTAGTCTTGCCTGATGGCCAGCCCACTGGGTAGTAGTACAATTCCAAAATTTATACCCGCCGCGTTGGCTTCACGCTCGCTCAATAGTTTTGGCCTTATATATTTTGCAAAATTACGTCTTTTGTATAAGCTACCTATGTAAATAGGTAGATACATATCGAAACAAACCAATCTCAGAAATATTAGTTTTAATTTGCGAACTCAAACAGCTTTGTTTGAGTTCGTAAATTAAAACTACAGACCCTTGCCAAAAGTGCCCTTCGTCCTACTCACGCAATCTCGTGTTTTTCCAATAACTTCACTGTACAAGTAAGAATGAAGCGTTTGATATAACGTTCACTTTATAAGGGTTATTCTCAAATTATATGACTGTGGTCAGACTCAACTCGACGTTCGGAAAAAGAAAGAGGTAGAGGCCGGCCCCCAACGACGTAGTAGACCAGTATGACTAGCCTGTAAAAGAAGGAGAAGCTTCCTGATCCGACAAATCTAGACAGAATGTCATGGCGCAGACAAATTAGGAGAGCCGACCCCAAAAAAAGTGGGAATGAGCAAAGAAGAAGAGGTCAGACTCAGCTTTGTTTTTCATACATTTAGTATGGTTTGACGGAGTTTAGACGCAGGCACAAATCTGGAGAATGACCCTCAACGCTTTGTGAAAGCTAACAAAGGTTTTAACAAATTTAAAATTTATGACAGTTTGCAAGAGCTTTTTAACGGGTATATTTATTTATGTTAATCGAGTGATATATGGCTTCATCTTCGGTGACGTCTTAGGTTAATAACTGTTTACGTTTAGATTCTAAGTCCCGTTTGGTAAAATTTTTAACTAAATCAAAGTTGTAGACCATCATACCAAATTTCATCTAAATCGGTTCAGCGGTTTAAGCGTGAAGAGAAATTAAAAAAAGTTTTTGTTTAATACGGCCCGCCTGATGGTAAACAGTCTCCGTAGCCTATGTACGCTTGCAACTCCAGCTGTGTTACATGCGCGTTGCCGACCCTAACACTCCGCACCCGCGTTGAGCTCCGCCTTCCTCACCGGCAGGAACACAACACTATGAGTAGGGTCTAGTGTTATTTGGCTGCGGTTTTCTGTAAGGTGGAGGTACTTCCCTAGTTGGGCTCTGCTCTAGATCTGGAATGACATCCGCTGTGCTGTGCCCTACCACAAAAAGCCAGATGACATTCACAAAGTCCATGCCTCTCTTTTGGATTTATATATTTTATATGTCTTTATTTCGGAATGGTGTCAATGTGATACCATAAATGAATTCGGCATCCCCGATTTCTACGAAAACGATACCGTACTTGGCCTAGTAGCTAATGATGTAAGTAGATATCAAGATAAAGTTGAGACTTCTATCTTAGGTCATCTATTGGGCATCGATTCGTCTAGACTCTAGAGTATTTTTGACACTTTTGGTCCGGATGAAAATCAGAGTGGGGGTAGGTTTCTATATATTTATTTATTTTGTTATGTAGATATCATGTAGGCCGTTGACATGTTGTGGATATATATTTTATATGATAGGTACATAATATGATGACGAAGCGTCTTGTGGATGTTTTTTGCTTTTTAAGCCTGCGACATGGATCTTGCCTCTGTCTTGATAAGATGTTAAATTGTGTTTTGATAAAATAAATGTGGATTCGTCTACTCGTTTACCTCCTATATCATAAAAAAAAACATAAAAATAAGCACTAAAAGGAAAGGGAATGACAGCTTCTCCATATATACTCGTAATATCCAAAGAGGGAAATGAGGACTATTTACGATACGTTTTTATGGAAGGACAACTTCGCGCGGTCGTCCACTTCAACATATCAAGCACCAGGTTGACCTTGCTTGAATTTACAACACGTGGTCATGTCACGAGTGATCTTTAACACGTGCAGTATAGGACCTACAAAAGCTTAACGAATTCAATCAATCAATTAAAACAGTTAAAGTTTTCAGGTTTCCTCGCGCGCCTCGCGTTTACTACAGGGGGAAGGCACGTGTTACTGAGCGTGGTTCTTTCTCTTCTTCCTAGCTTTTGTCCCGGCTTATTGCCACGGTTCATGGGAGTCTGTGTTTCCGCATGAGTACAATCTGGGTCTCTTCAAGGCTAGGGTAAATAGGTATCTCATAGGTAAGCGTGCTCCACCGTAGACCGCATCATCACTTATCATCAGGTGTGATCGTGGTCAAACGCCTGGCTATCCTCCATAAAAAAAAAGTCTGGGGTCCGCTTGGCAATTAATCCCAAGAATTGGCTTAGGCACTAGTTTTTACGAAAGCGACTGCCATCCGACCTTCCAATCCAGAGGGGAAACTAGGCCTTAGGGACAACCACAATTCACTAATTGCAAAAAAATTAACAAAAAATAACCTAATTTTGTTTTTTATTAAGGTGTGCAATAAAGAGTATTTGTATTTTATTGAATTAATGGAAATCTTTGAATGAAATTCACTGTCTGGGTTGTCAAAATGGCTGCCAACTTATCTTGGTCTGACTCTAATTTGTGATAGTATTGAGTGAGTTTTGGTTGTCACCTGAACTCCTAGTGTAAATTTATTCGATAGCGTGACGTGACGTACGCGTTTGCGTTAAGTCTCATTTTGTATGGGATTTAGAAACAGCGCGCCAAGCGGGACGTTTTGGAAACTCAAAATCCCATACAAACGCAAACGCATACTTCACGTTTCGCTATCGAATAAATTTACCCTAGGGGCACTGATAGGGAATTAAATGAGGATTACATACAAGTTTGTATTGAACTGTTACTACTTGGCCTAGTAGCTTAACTGATGTAAGTAGATATCAAGATACAAGTTTGTATTGAAGTGGTACCCTGTGGATAAAATTTGAGGCAGAAACAAGTATAATAAATTAATAACCCACTACGATAATTTCAATACGCAAGCGGCTGCAAGTTTATAGTCACGTGTTAGTCCGCAACCTTTGAATTTATTTATTGGATTCATGTAATATTTCTACCCACAGAGTAGGCACGTGTTGCGAATCGTGTCTTTTCTTTCGTACGTCACGATGTCTTGGCTAAGAGTATTGATAGATTTTATTGTTCTATTATTATAATATACATACATATATACTTAGATTCTGTCTTTGCTGGACTCAAAAATCAGCCCAAACGGCAAGTTCAAGAAATGATACATTCCACTTTTATTCCGTATGTATAATTTATTTATTTCTTTCTTTCTTTCTTTATTCAGACATTCAGTGGTCCACATTTGTTAGTGTGTGTATCTTATATGCTAGGTTATTTGTATTTGTACAAAAAATTTAATAAAAATATATTTTTTTCTTCGTGGCGTTGTCCCGGCATATTCCGGTCCCGGTATTATGGGGTCCGCTTTGACAACTAATCCCAAGATTTGGCGTAGGCACTAGTTTTTACGAAAGCGACTGCCATCTGACCTTCCAACCCAGAGGGTAAAACTAGGCCTTGTTGGGATTAGTCCGGTTTCCTCACGATGTTTTCCTTCACCGAAAAGCGACTGATAAATATCAAATAACATTTCGTCCATAAGTTCCGAAAAACTCATTGGTGCGAGCCGGGGTTTGAACCCGCGACCTCCGGATTGCAAGTCGCACGCTCTTACCGCTAGGCCAACAGCGCATCCCCAGAATGGGGGTTTATTAATGTGGACATCCAATACCTTTGCAAAAGACTGTCTGGCCTATCAGCTAACATACTTGGTATGCTGTTGGTACTACCCTGGATTCTGCTTCTTATGGAAATGCGCTGCAGAATCTAGGAAGCACCAGGACCCTAAACATGTTATGACAGAGAACTCGTAGGGCACCGAGTGCTCTCTGAGTATAACTAACCCACAGGCCGCTGGTGTAAAACGATTGACAGAAGGATTTAAACAAAGTTTTCTTAACTTCCTCAGTACAATAGGGTTGTTTCCATCTACAAATTTTAGGGCAGAATTGTATCCCAATAAATTCATTTGGATTATAAGAACATGTTAAATTACTTTTAGGGGACCTGTAATGACCATATTTTTGTAAATATTGAATTTAAAATATCTTTTGGCACACGTCACGTGACCAAACTCGAAACGTCATTGAAGATTCTGATGACGTCACAACTCTCGGATTGACACTGTTGACAGTTAGGCGATAAACAACAAATGTCAGTTGACAGTTCGTATCTTCAACGTGTGTATGTAGTTATGTGTCAAACCGTAAACTGTGACGTCACATAATTTTCAAAAAGCGTTTTGGGCGCGAAAGCATCTGTAAAATATATTTTGTTAATTTAACATATTTAAAGCCGTTTTTAGTATAAAAGTTTAATTTTAGGGCAACTTTTAGTTAATGTAAAACGCAATACAAGCGTTTTTCAAAAATTGGAAACAACCCTATTCGCGAACCTACGAGGTACCATATTCTCCCGAACAGCCAACGCCCTATGTTCCCTCTCAATATCACTATCGTCCTTTAGGTCACTAGTCATAATGTGACCTAGATATTTCCGTATTCGCATCCGTATGTCCGTCCTTCCGCCCTTCCGTCTGTTCGTCCGTCCGTTCGCGCTACATACATGTCACTAAAAATCACTTTATTTTGCCACAAAAACTTCTATGTGTGCTCATGAATCAAACTTTTAGCAAATGAGGCTTCAATGAACGGTTTGGCTACGTCAATAACGTAGCATGTAGCACGTATACGGCTGGCGTAGCAGTGCTACACGCTACAACCTTTTATATTACTTTTAACTTATTTTTTTTTACTTTTTTTATTAATTTCTATAAAGAAAAGTAGCTACTGGATGTAATTGCGTGATTTCTATTTTTTTTTATATACTACGTCGGTGGCAAATAAGCATACGGCCCGACTGGTGTTAAGCACTCTCCGTAGCCTATGGACGCCTGCAACTCCAGAGGAGTTACATATATGCGCGTTGTTGACCCTAACATCCCTAACACTCCGCACCCTCGTGCAACCCTAACACAACACTATGGGTAGCGTCTAGTGTTATTTGGCTGCAGTTTTCTGTACCCTTAGTGTAAATAAATTCGATTTCGAAACGTGACGTACGCGTTTGCGTTTAGTCTCATTTTGTATTGGATTTAGAAAGAGCGCGCCAAGCGGGACGTTTTGGAAACTCAAAATCCTGTACAAAATGAGACTTAACGCAAACGCGTTCGTCACGTTATGATATCGATCAAATTTACACTAGGGGTACTGTAAGGTGGAGGTACTTCCCCAGTTGGGCTCTGCTCTAGATCTGAAATGACATCCGCTGTGCTGTGCCCTACCACACAAAGCGAGATGACATTCACAGAGCCCATACCTCTCTTTTGGACGTAGTCTAAGGACATACCCGGGTCCATAGTAATCTAAATTATTTTTTCTTATTTAATTCATGTTACTAATAAGATGTAATGTTTTGAAAAGGTGTGTCCCGCCGAGTTTCTTGCCGGTCCATATTGGGATACCCTCCTCCAATTAAGGAGGGATTTAAATCGGGTAATTATGGTACTAGCGTAAGGCCGTCACTTACCGTCTGTTCGGCATAAACCCTGCGGATCCAGGATGGTACATGGGCCGAGACCATGGCACGGCGGATCAGCTCGCTGATGGCATGATGCCTTGGTATTCGACCCGCACATCGCAAGTAGAAATAATGTGCCAATAATGGTGCCCATTGATCTGATCCCGCAAATACTAGTTTGTAATTTTATTAGTGAATTTACAATTTATTGAATACCTTTCATTATACTGAATATTAAAAGTTTATTCTGATGTACTTCCAATATTACATCTGTATATTGCGTCTGTCTATAAGTCACACACATAAAATATTTATTTATTGATACAACAAATAAACAGGTATGTAAAACATAATAAAAACACTTTTTGTTTTATACTACGTGGTGGCAAACAAGCATACGGCCCGCCTGATGGTAAGCAGTCTCCGCAACCTATGTACGCCTGCAACTCCAGAGGAGTTACGTGCACGTTGCCGACCCTAACAACTGCGCACCCCCGTTGAGCTCTGGCATCCTGGCGTCACACAACACTGTCTGACAACTTTAATTAAAACATATGAATAAAATAAAGTCGTAGTCGGGTAGGAAGGGTGCCAAAATTATATTAAAATTATACTCCGCTAATGCTACCGGACTAATCCTAACAAGGCCTAGTTTACCCTCTGGGTTGGAAGGACAGATGGCAGTCGCTTTCGTAAAAATTAGTGCCTACGCCAAATCTTGGGATTAGTTGTCAAGCGGACCCCAGGCTCCCATGAGCCGTGGCAAAATGCCGGGACAACGCGAGGAAGAAGAGAAGAAGAAGAAGACTCCGCTAATGCTAAAATAATTATACTCTGGTACAGCGAACTTGTGAGTTGGAAAGTCAACTCACAAGTTCGCTGTACTTTCAATAGAAAATTTGAACTTCACGCCTTTTTCTACTGCCAAGTTGGGTGTGTTTCACTAAATCAAGTTTATAAAAATAAACTCACGAAGGTTTTCCGAGACAATCTGTTACGTTCACTAGTTATATAGGTCAGGCAACATCTGGCGGAGAAAGCTCAATACAGACGAGATTAAAGTTTACGTAAATGTGACCTCGTTTCCAAGGGATTCGCATTAATTAAACGGGTAATTAATACGTAATTAATAAATAATGTGTATATTAATCGGTATAAGTGCTTCGGTGAATTGCAAACGCTATAATTTCGAAACTGCGTACTTGCGATGCGAAAATGAGCACTTAAGTTTGTATTATTTATGTATTTATTTTAAAAATGTATTAGAGATATTATAACGTAGAATCAAAATAGGTACAGTGTTTATTTTTGTTAACCTTAAGCCAAGTTTTACCAGGTGATATAATTATATAATTTTTTATTTTTTTTGTATGGCTTTTTTGTGTTAATCTACTTCAAAGTTCAAAGTTTTACAGTTTTTAGATCTGTACCACTTCTTTGCTTAAGGTGGTAAAATCCTCTACTTGCCCATGGTATTTGGTTAGAGGACAGTCAAATACCGTGTGGTGTATATATATTTCCGGGATCTCGGAAACGGCTCTAACGATTTTGCTGAAATTTGGTATATGGGGTTTTTGGGGGTAAACAATCGATCTAGATTAGTCTTATGTTTGGGAAAACGCGTGTTTTCGAGTTTTCATGCGTTTTTCTTTCGTCGCAAAATATGGTCGCTAATTTCGTGTTGCCGGTTATTGTCCGTCTGGTCCAGCGGGTTAAGACGCGGACGGCAAGAAACAACCAGTGTTACGGGTTCGAATCCCGCCCGGTGACTAACTTTTGTTTTTTTTTTTATATCACCTAAACATCACCATATTACAATAAATAGTTATAACCGAGCAAAGCTCGGTCGCCCAGGTACTGTATAATTTATACAGGTACCGAGTGTCATAATAATCTGCTTGTGGCAGCCGCTAGGCTAAGTGGGTCACCTGGCGAAGGCCGATCTGATAACGGGATCGATGCCAGAAGGGTTCACTTACCTAGTAACAAACAAGGTGAAGCCGACAGTACGTGTAATAATCTCAAGGCTCCATGAGCTGCGGTGGCAGCATGGTTCCATTTTTATCGCTTGTCACTATGCCTGTCACTTTCGCGCTTACATACTTGTTAGAACGTGACAGGCATGGTGACAAATGATAAAGAGCCGACCATCTTAGCCCTACTGGACCTCATGATAAGCTTAAAAAATTAAAAATAGTACATTACGATACAAGTGCGAAAAATAGGAAATTCGAAAGAGAGTGTTTTAAATCGACACGAGTTGCGAATTACCTATTCGCACGTGTATCGTACAATGTTTTACAGTACATATGGCCTTTTAAATGTTCGACACAGTAACGTAACATGCTAATTTTCGCACTAGTGCGGTAAAGTAGCACCATATGTACTGTAATAGTTATTTATATGGTGGTTAAAGGGCCATATGTACTGTAAAACGTTGTACGATACATGTGCGAATAGGTAATTTGCAAATCGTGTCGATTTAAAACGCTCCCTTCGATCGTGTTTTCATTTATCGCCGCTCGTTTCGAATTTCCTATTTTTCGCACTTGTATCGTAATGTACTATTGTTTTACAAGGGCGCAAAGTTGTTGTTTAACCGCTCGTGCTAATATTGATACCCGAGCAAGCGAAAGATTCCAAAATTGGTTCGAGAAGTGAAATCTTCAGCGTTGCGAGGGTTTCAAGGCATGACGGTTAAACAAACTTTGCCTCCGAGTGAAACACAAAAAAATTCACTACACCAACGCAACGCTAGGAAAATACCGAGTATGAAATACCAAAAAAATCAAATCCAAATGAGCGTAATAAAAAAAATCTCATTCAAAATCGTCATTTAAAAGTCAAATCTACCAGCTAACATGAGGAAACAACTCACATCTGATTACTTTGCCCCACATGTGGATAAAATGTATCTTTCTCATTAGTTTTTGAACAATCAAGCCCTTACCAGTTGGTGTAGTGAAAAAAAAACCATTACAAAATTACATTTTCTGTGCGTACTCGGTCATTTCGGCGTTACCAAAGAGAAAAAAAAAAATACATAGAGCATAGGCCAAAGTTTATGGCGCTATCGCTCGAAACTATGCCGCCATACCTCTATTAGATGGCGCCCCTTTTTAGGGTTCCGTACCCAAAGGGTCACACGGGACCGTATTACTGAGACTCCGGCTGTCCTTCCGGCCGTCTGTCACCAGGCTGTATCTCATGAACCGTGATAGCTAGACAGTTGAAATTTTCACAGATTATGTATTTCTGTCGCCGCTATAACAACAAATACTAAAAACAGAATAAAATAAATATTTCTTTCCAATCTCGAGGTTCTCATCCAATCACCGAAGTTAAGCAACATCGGGCGGGGTCAGAACTTGGATGGAGGACTTGAACCCTTCCTGTGCGAGTCCGACTCGCACTTGGCCGATTTTTTTGATATATAACAAATTTAACACATATCACTGAAAGAATAAGGATCAAAGTCAAATAGCAGTAAATTAACTGTGGCTACAACGTTTTCTTTGACAATCCACCTCTATTTCAAATTCTCTTTGGCGTTGCGAACTAACACGCGCCTAACACTGGTGTCCACAGTTAATTATCAATGCTTTACTAGAATCATAAGTGAATAAACGATTACTTTTCAACGATATTTCAAGTCAAAATAAAAGTCATCTATTAAAACACATCAAATTTAAACCTCATACATTTATAATAATCAAAAAATTTCACCCATAAGGCAGTGTCTTACCTGAGCGAATAACTCGCGAACGCGAAGCGGCGCGGCGCGTCGCATTCGCGAGTCATCGCCCACGTAAGCCGCGCTGTAAGTAGTACTCAAACGACGATTCATTCAACCGTGGAACTACAAAGACCAAAGACTTACAAAGTGTATTCCATCAGGCCCTAGACCCAGGCTAGACGCACTGGGGCCTGACTAGAATATATAACTTTTGGCAGGGCTGCTACTAACCAGATTTAAAGCAAAGTTTCAGAACTTTCAGAAACTCGTGAAAGAAACCGATATTAATAGCGGACCACAGTGAGGGCTAGTTATTTAATAATCTGCTTGTTTTCGGTTTAATCTCCGGTTCGATTGTCCGGTAGGTCCGAAAATAATTTCTATCCATAAAACCATCAAAAAAAACAGCGTAGGTACTCCTATCTTAAATGCCGGCAACGCACTTACAACCCCTCTGGTGTTGCATGTGTCCATGGGCGGCGGTAATCGCTTACCATCAGGTGATCCGTACGCTCGTTTGCCGCCTGTATCATTAAAAAAAAGTTATGGATTGTAAAAAAAGTTATAGTTTTTTTTATTGTGTCAGTAATTCATACGAACCAAGTAAGTGTGCGGCTCCGGGGGTAATTAATTTTACTTGGCCCCCTCGATTAAAATTGCTGTAAAAATGATGATAGGTACAAATTGTATAGTTAAATATTAAGTATATTATACTGATTATTATCTGTCCAGACTGTATAATACTGTTAACGTGTCTCCGTTTCTTTGTATATCTATAGCTATGTTGCGAAAGCCAGAAACCAAAGTCGCCCCACATTGAACACAAATCCGGTCAACACCATTAGCGGATAACTTGGGTGCGACAGCTCCAACATAAAAAGTCTTAACCGACAATAGTTCCGATGTATTTTACTACATTTGTGTCTTAGAGCAAAAGCTTTTTATCAAATGGTTTTGTCTACTGCGCATTTTATTGGAGAGCATTGAACCTTGCTTGATCGAAGGTGTTGTAAAGAACACTTAAAAAGTGGAGTAGGTGAACATTTGTTTGAGCTTAATACTCTAGAAATATTGAGGTCATGTTTTACATATAATGCATCACCTAATTAATTTTTCTCAATATACCTACTTGATCTCTATCTGCTTGAATTAAAATAAAATCAATTGTAATTAAATATATAATATCCTGTCAGTAGCAAAAGGCGGCAAATTTGAAAAATCGCGGGTTAAGTAACACTGTTTTCGAATAATTCCAAAATCGCGTGGCATCTGTGTTTTATCTGTGGAATGTGGATAGTGAATGACAGCTATCATGTTTATTTACTTATGGAGTGTGGAATTAAGAGGAGTGGCATCTCTTATGGTAGAACTGTTGCAAAAGTGTCCAGCTGTCAGCTATAAATAATAGTTCCAAATCTCTCCAGAGTAGCGCTAGAGTAACTAAGAACCTAGGCGTTATTGACGGAGTGAATTGCGCTGTCTATGATTTGATTTTTTTGTTCAAGTACTCTAGGTATTGTAGCGCCACCTATTTAAAGTTTTATGATGTCACTTTTTGGTACATGGAGATTTCGTTCCTTATATTTCCTTCCTTCCTATTTACTGTTTGTTGTTCACAGATAAAACACAGATGACACGCGATTTTTGAATTATTCGAAAACAGTGTTGCTTAACCCGCGATTTTTCAAATGTGCCGTCTTTGGCTACTGACAAGATTTGCTTGACCAAGTATATATACGAGTAAAATAGAACTCACAGCAAAAGTTCGTGCTCATACATAAACAACAAGGTACGTTATCGGAGCGGCGTACACTGTTTGTATAACGTGTACCTACGGTGTACAAACGGCGTGTACAAACAGGGATTTTGCCAGCTTTTGTGAAGGGAAAATACGAGTAAACGTGAAAACGGCAGACACAGTTAATCAATCCACACGTTGCATCGGTGAGGATCTTCGAGCAACACAGGGAAGGGAGACGGCATTCATACTATTTCCCCTCTGCCAAAGCATAGGTACAACTGTGCCTATGGTGGTGCATGTTGTGACTCGTCCGTACACAAAAAGAGATAGAGGTGTGCAAGATGTGTCTTTGACGTGTTATATTTAATGTATTTGTGTCGTCATTACAGATTGGATTTTGTATGTAGTGAGTGAGAAGTGCGACTGTGTGCACGTTTCTCCCCGCAAAAAATGGCAGAATGATTTGTTCAGTAAGATATTGCTTAGGCTCCTCCCTTCTGACGTGTCGGAAGCCGGTGTTGCTCGAAGGTTAGGATTTATTTACCTATTAAAACTGTAAATAAATATGCTGATTTAAAGGAGACCACTACTATCATGTTGTAACACTTAAAATAAGGTTGTGATATATATTTCATATATAAAATCTGAAGCAGCACAATCACCCAGTAGGTACCCGGATTTTTGGACCCGGGTACGTCCTTAAACTATACGTCCAAAAAAGAGGTATGGGCATTGTGAATATCGCTTTGTGTTGTAAGGCACAGTACAGCGGATGTCATTCCAGATCTAGAGCAGAGCCCAACTGGGGATGTACCTCCATCTTACAGAAAAACGCAGCCAAATAACACTAAGACCCTACTCATACTGTTGTGTTCCTGCCGGTAAGTAAGGTAGCCAGAGCTCAACGAGGGTGCGGAGTGTTAGGGACGTTAGGGTCGACAACGCGCATGTAACTCCTCTGGAGTTGCAGGCGTACATAGGCTACGGAGACTGCTTACCATCAGGCGGGCCGTATGCTTGTTTGTCACCGACGTAGTATTAAAAAAACCAGTAGGTAATAAATCAGGAATATTTTACGGCACAGATATCTACTTGGTTAAAATATATTTTCAAATACAAATTACTCTCGTTCTCGTGTAGCTAATTAACTTCGACACCCTGGGACGAAACAAGTTAGGTAACTAGTCCTTGAATACGTTGGCTTAAATTTGTTTCGTTTGCTTAGAAACACGCGGCAAGGACATACGGGTGGTGGTTACACATTTTTTTCACACCAGCTTGTAAATGCTCTCTTACTTATTACTACAAGAAAGTTGCATTTTATCCATAAGAGTAGCAAAGTAAATAGATGGAAATTTTGAGTTATTCCTCATTTTGGCTAGTGGAATAAATAAATATATATTACTCGTATAGGGACATTCTTACACAAATTGAGTAAGCTCCACAGTAAGCTCAAGAAAGCTTGTGTTGTGGGTACTACGATATATATAATATTAATATACAAATACTTGAGTACATAGAAACTATCCATGACTCAGGGACAAACATCTGTGCTCATCACACAAATACATGCCCTTACCGGGATTCGAACCCAGGGCCATTGGCTTCATAGGAAGGGTCACTACCCGCTAGGCCAGACCGGTCGTCAAAATGTGGTGAAACATTTTCTGTTTCACTCGGTGGCAGTTTCTTTAGCCTTCGCAATGATCAATATTCCATTTTCGAACGAATCGAATTCATTCGCGCCTTTTTTGGAATCGCAAAGTTATAAAAACCAAAAGATAATTTTTACTTTACACCCTAACAGGCGATATTTTTTTTTAGTATCTACTTTACGCTCAAATAAGAGAAACGTGATATATTTATATGTAGTTATGTACCTAGGTCGTTAACTTTCGATGTATTGTGTGTACACAAATGTGACCTCTTTGTTTGACTTATTAAGCTAATTTTATCAAAGAACTAGACCAACATTTATTTTAATAAAAATACAACTTGCGTCAAAAGATCATTGTCTCTTAACCTCCTCTTAACACGTGTCTTAACCCGCTGGGCCAGACGTGGGCCAGACGGACAGTGGCCGGCAACACGAAATTAGCGACCATATTCTGCGTCAAAAGAAAAACGCGTGAAAACTCGAAAACACGCGTTTTCCCAAACATAAGACTAATCTAGATCGATTGTATACCCCCAAAAACCCCCATATACCAAATTTCAGCGAAATCGTTAGAGCCGTTTTCGAGATCACAGAAATATATATACAAGAATTGCTCGTTTAAAGGTATAAGATTATGGATATATACAGAGGATTACTATAGCTAGCTTAGATCTAAAATAGGCCCTTGAGGCATTGTACCAAGGATGGTGGCGGCATTTCCTCGTTGTATCGCAATGCTGATACGTAATGCGAGGAAGCAGCCAGCTCTTCGGTCACCAGTTACGTCAACCAGACGCTACACGATTTCTGCAAAAAATTTGTGCGCGCTGGGACCCAAATATGTTTTATTTTTGCCAGATGTTACCTTACCCATGCCTAGACAGATATTTTATTTTGTAGCCGACAAAGAAACATTTTGTAAAAGAAAAATAAATTAGACAAGTATAATAGACGTTTTGTTTACACGTGATTTATATTATTTGTTGCATAAATATACACGTGCTTCGTTAGCGTAATTTCTTTTAGAAAAGTATTTTTCAAAGCTTTCTTTGTGACAATATAACTTATAACTCTTATAAGTATACATAGCTTTCTTTGAATCGGGTCTCTTGATGCCAATGATATTTATCTTTTCTTTTAGTAGGTATGTTATCTCGCACATATTTATTTAGGTATAAATATTACTCAAATAAGCTGTGTGCGTTACAGTAAAAACCAAGGCACCGTGAAACTATAAAATAAAAGAGAATACAAGGAAACAAAAAAGAACTACAAATAAAACCAAAAGACAAAATAAACATTACATTTGGGCGACGACATAACAGCGTGGCTCCGTTGCGTCGTCTGACTTGGAACAGGTTGCCCCGGAACCGGCGAAACATCACACCCTTCGGCCAGAAGTCCGCGCTTGCGACGGTGTCCTGCAGCGGCCGCCGCACGCGCACCACAAACAAACTGGGGCCTTTTTCTCAAACGGTATTAGACTAATATTATTAGTCCACGAACTGTCAAGTCGGTTACCATGGCAACACACTAATAATATTAGACTAATATCGTTCGGGAAATGGGCTCCTGAAGTGCATACAGTGAAGCGACTGTAGCTAGTGCACCCTCACCTCAGCGTGTAGTAAGACTAAAACGGCGCGTGCCACTACCTGCAAAAAATAGGGCCCGGTCACTTTAACCGGTTATTTAATTACAACTCCTATGGTAATTGAAATAAGATTCAAAATGAACAAATGGAAAAATAATTTGCGATTTCTTGTGTGGTCCCTATACGGTAACTGAATGCCGGCGAGTCGAACGCTACCGAACCAGTCTAAAATGTGTCCTCGATATGCGTAACAAAGGCGCGTTATCGGAGAGCACACCTACACTGGTTTTTTGAGCGTTGGACTAGCCCGCGCTCAGGTGGCAATTAGAATTATACGACCCTTTTTTTGCAGGTAGAAGCACGCGCGGTTTTAGTTAACAATAGACAAAAGATTAGCCGCTTCGGACCAGCTTCAATTCGAACAACTATACCATAGACGGCTAATATAAAGTCTAATGTAGGTAGAATTATTTTTAAATCTTGACTCAAACGATTATAATTCTTTGAGTCATTGACACAAGTCACCGTTATCCGTACGCACTGGCGCCGTCATTTCCTAGTAGAACATTAAATATAGACGCATTAGTAATGTTTATAAATAATATTCGTTTAGTGCATTAGTAATATTTGTTTTTTCGCTGTTATACAATATGATCGGTTCATGATGACTGTCAGGTCACGTATTTTTAAGGTATAAAGTCTGCTGAGACATCGATTTTTCCGTCACGTAGGCGTAAGGTAAAATAAATAAATTTTTGGCAAAAATTTCATTTTTGGTGTACAAGCTTTTATCGCTGGCTGAACTTTTTTCCACAGGCAACTAATACTCATCGAGACAATTCTAAAAACTCCAAACACAATTAGGTTGCGTTGTTTTATCACAGATTTATTTTGTTTCCATCATCAGATCAGTTCGATAGTACCATAATTTTGCATTGCATGCAAATTTTCAGCTTCATCGGAAATCGGGAAGTGGGTCAAATTTAACTTGCAAGATTTGACCCGTACAAACATTCGTAGTTACATTTGCAAGTTAAATGAAAGCTTGTAAAAAATATTCCCTGTTCATTACTTGTCTGTTATTCAATCATTCTTGTAGTAACAAAACGGCCAAGCCAAATATTTTGACTAGTGTAGAGTGTGTGAAGTTAGGGCTTGTACAGTTAGAAGCTTGGCTCTACAAGAGATCTGATAACTTTTCATCACGAGAGCCCCGTGGTCTCGTCTTGGCCACATTTTAAATTAAGCTGTTTTTAATGGGATTTCACTTTTTTTTGTAAGTTGCACAGCATTTTTTTTTTTCTTTGGGGCTAAGTATATCAATTTTCGGACTTCTAGCATAATTTTGAAATGGTAATAGCACATTGTGCAACAAGGGGGAAGCTGAAATTTTGCAAACAACGTCATTAAATGCACAACAGACGCAGGCTGGAGTGCATTAAAGACTCGAGTTTGCAATATTCTTACCCCGGAGTTATGCACAATGTGTTTCATCACACTTGCAAAGAAAAAAGTAAATAAACGAAATCATTTTTAAATACGATGACATTTCAAACATTCGTCCGCCATAATTTCATTCTTTGACAGGCATCGAAGGCACAGACCTATTCGGCTTTCAGTCACGAATGAAAATTATTTAAAAATATTTTAAACGGCTATTAAATTATCAAATTAAATATTTTTTGATATACATAATTTAAATAACTTATAAACGTCAGTATTTTAAAATTAAACCTCATTTATTCCTACTTGGTCGTATGAATTAGTGACACAATTTAAAAAAGCTGTAACTCCCTCGGGAGTTATAGCTTTTTTATCACAATCCACAACTCCCTCAGGAACAATACATGCCTTTGTCCTCCAGTATACCTGCATTAAAATAAGTTCTTTTTCGAGCAAGTGTGATGAAAAAAACCAAGAGGCCGATTCCAATTTTACAATTTAATTTATTATTAAAACTTTTCACATTATTCTTATAAATAGTAGGTACTATTGTTTGTGAAACGATATGATACATACGAGTATAAGCAATACCTAACAGGAAGTAAACAAACTGGCATTTAATTTCCTGTTCTAAAAACATAAATCATAGGGGACGTCTCTGTCATTTCATCACTAAATTCTATGCAAACAATTTTTCTCTGTAAGTTCTCCTCAAGCAATCAATTTTACACCGTAGAACTTTAATAATAAGGTCCAAAATACTTAAATTAGTAACAAAATCGTGAAAAGCTAATTTTCTTTTAATTTCTGTGCAACCAAACCAAAGTGTCAACCCGATGTGGGAAAGCGCGCCCGCGCCGATCCCACGCCGCCACGTGCCAAAACCAATCAGAGCTAAAACATCACAAACGCCATGGAAACTCCATACACTTATGCTCTTTCTAAAATTGCCGCGTGTGCATCCAACACCCTTAAAAATACGCTTTAGCAACCAATTTTGAACCTAAACTTGGAAGGGCTAAGGTATTATTTACAATAGGGTAACGCTTGGTAAGCGATTATAGATTTTAAAGGAATAAAATAAGATTGAAATTGCAATAGATTATAATTGAATGTAAACTTTGTACGTTTGAGGGATCGTTCCGAATGCAATGATTGAGAAGTCATTGAACATAATACACCCCTGCAATATTTTTTTTCTTTTGGTATTAAATTTTGAACTATAATGCGTTTAGATATAGTTGAGTTTTCAATAACAGCTATTTTTAATGTATCTTATGTACCTATAAAATGATTAAGTGAAATATTCAGGAACCTGAATTACCAAGTACTTGGAATGTAATATTTGTAAGGGTACTTAAATGATAACGAAAACTTTATTAGCTACTACATGACGACCAGTTTAGCCTAGTGGGTAGTGACCCTGCCTACGAAGCTGATGGTCCCGGGTTCAAATCCTGGTAAGGGCATTTATTCGTGTGATGAGCATGGATATTTGTTCCTGAGTCATGGGTGTTTTCTATGTATTTAAATATTTATAAATATTTATATATTATATATATCGTTGTCTAAGTACCCTCAACACAAGCCTTATTGAGCTTACTGTGGGACTTAGTCAATTTGTGTAATAACGTCCTATCATATTTATTTATTTGTACACTTAGGCGCACCACACACAAGCTGATTTTATCAGAAGCACTGGAATGTTTAGTGACCGAAAAATAGATAAGTTCCCTAACCATTAAATATATCAATGAAAGTCTATACAAAGCAGAGTATTTATAATAAGAATAACCTTTATCGATTAAAAGTAAAATTGATACATTAATAAGATGAATAGATCATAATCTTTATTTCGAAACTTATATTTCTTCTGAATATCGAATACCGGACTCAAATTGAATTAATATATTGAATTATTTATCATTATTGAAATATAATGTAGTTAATATCTAAATCAAAATCTGTAAATAAAAATTAGTTTCACTGATTCATTCACACTTCATTTAACAGTACACTGTTCATATTTTAATATTATCATTTGATCTAGATAAAGATGATTAACGACATCAAGGTTTTATAAAATAAATATGAAAATATTAGAAGAAATTTATTTATGTTAACGGCACCGGCCATCATGCCACATTTTAGAGAAAATTTAGAGAATTATTGATATTTCAGGGACATCTGTAAAATTTCTACCGCTTTATGCTTTAAAAGTTGAATGTCCAATTCGTCCTCTATGTTTTCTGTGTATTTAATGAAAGCTACTGCAATTGGTTTCAATATTATTAACCAATTAAAACTATTGTTTGCTCCAGTCATGGGATGTATGGCGCCATTAATTTTCAAACGAACAAATATCAATGAAAAATTAAACTTAAAGCTCTTTAGCTCTTGTTTATGGTAAAATGTTGCCAGCGATTAAAGATTTATGGCAAAATACTTGTGTTACAGGATTGCTGGTGCCTGTTCCATTATAGGGGTGTTTACTATATACAGGTAGAATCACTTGCGTCTACCCGCGATTTTGCCGCGAATGCAAGAGTCAGAATCAGAAGCGACGAATAAGCTTTTGTCTCTTTTACCTGTTGGACTTTCTTCTTACGTTTACCTTTACTTTGTGGAACATTAATATATATATTCTTTAAATTATATAAAACACTAACCCTCTTATTCATAAACGTCTTCTAAAGTTGACAAGCCGCTAATAATCGTTTGTCCCTTTCCATCATACCAATACGTCGGAAAGGGGCAAACGATTATTAGCGGCTTGTCAACTTTAGTAGACATTTATGGGTAAGAAATAACTTTTTATATTCAACATATCATGTGGTTGAAATAGAGATGCAAATTCCGGAGAAAATGAAATGTTTTTTTTGGAAATTTTGCCAAGTTTTGTTTTATCGGTTTATTTTCTGTTTTATTCAGAAATATTAAATACTGATGAGTAATGCCAGTGTCAAATATATAAAATGCCAGAATCTAACACATTAGACGTGCAACCTTAACCTTCCTGTTTAAATTCCCAATGAAATTCATTTGGAAAAATACAAAGTTTAAAAAAACACTTGTTTTTCGGCTTTATTCGTTTTTTTTGGAAGTATTGTAACTGAAATTTGCATTGTTTTTTCGAAAGAAACTTGAAAAAAATGAGTCGTTTGGAAATTTTCCCGTATTTTTCCGGGTTTTTTCAGCGCTAGGTTGAAACTTTTTTAACAACTTCCAAACACAATCGCGGGTATGTTAAGTAATTAATATTAAAACTAATTAATTCTGCTTGTTTGGTTTCGTTAGTGCGTTCGTTGGCCTGGAGGCGATGAAAAAATAAATTATAATAAATATTAGCTTGCATACTAAAAACGTGGCTATTACACAGTCACGTACAGTCAACACCATAACTTAAAATTAAAGATCATAAAAATTCAATTTGGTTACCTTACATTACCGCTTTACCACGTTCCCTTGAGCGGCGTTCAGTACCCCCAGTGTAAATTTATTCAATGGCTTAACGTGACGTACGCGTTTGTAAATTTAATTTTGTATGCGATTTTGAGTTTCCAAAACGTTCCGATTGGCGCGCTGTGTCTAA
This sequence comes from Cydia pomonella, assembly GCF_033807575.1. NCBI lineage: Eukaryota > Metazoa > Arthropoda > Insecta > Lepidoptera > Tortricidae > Cydia > Cydia pomonella. Next base: position 2,530,921 of record NC_084708.1, read on the forward strand.
ATCCCATACTAAATGAGACTTAACGCAAACGCATACTTCACGTTTCGAAATCGAATAAATTTTCAATTATAATATTGTTATGGATTTACGGATGACTTTATTTTTTATTTTATACGATTTTGTAGCCGACTGTACGTACCCTAATCAAATATTCATTTTACTCCACTATGAAGTAAGTAGTAGAGTAATCTGCAAAGTAAACTAGAAATAGAACCAAATTTAACGAAGTGGCTAGCGCTTTATATTTGCGTAATATTAGGTTGGTGGCCGAGGATTCATATTTTAGCTAGGATTAACATTTCATATAGTGAATAATTAATTTTACTTTACATAGTAAATACCACGCGCTTTTTGTATGTTTAATTAATTAAACACTTAGTTGAATTGAAACATGTGGAAATTTAAACTAAGTGCCTACTAATGTTAAATATAACAGTCATAAGGTTATATAGGTAAAAAACTTAAGTAAGTAAGTCACCTATTGTATGTAGTTGTGGCGTGTTCGAATAGACAATACATGTTTAAAAGACACACACAAACAAAACAAATGTCTATTCGAACACGTCACAACTACATACAACAGGTGACTTACTTAAGTTTTTTTACCTATAGTTCGTTTTTTAACATTAGTGAAAATGTAAATAATCTTGAAATGACTTTTTATTGAAAAACGCCTTTTAAAAATCAGTAACTATTTACTTATTAAAGCAAAATATGTAGATGATCTTAAATTATTTATGATTTTTACATATTTGCCGTGAATTATTTTAGACCAGATCGGTATATGTGGCGACGGCGGCGGCCGAGCCTGCTGGCCGAGCCGCGCGCTCGAACGCAACTCCTTCGCCAGGCCCCCTTTACGCGCGCAATTCGGACACTCAATCGAGTAGCGATCGAGTTAGATTTGTTTCTTTGTTCTTTGAGCGAATTCACAAGGGCCACGCTGTATTTATTGTGTTACTGTAGTTTGTAATACTTAATCTATTTACTGTATACCTATGTAATTATTTTATTTTGTGTCAAATTCCATACTGTCGAATTAGAATATCCTGTAACGATGGTTATGTGTATGTAATAAAAAAAAAAGTGTTTTTATTTATTTAACCTTTGTTGCACAATACAAAAAAAGTACAAATGACGGACTTAATGCCTTAAGGCATTCTCTACCAGTCAACCATTGGGCCAAACAGAAACTTACAATTGGTGCGGAAAAAAAATCAGTACAGAGAGATAAAAGTTGCTATCTAAACACTATTATTATCAATAAACATGCATAAATACATACATATACCATATTTATAAGGCATAAATCCCTAGTCCGTACACCCCTAGTGAAGCCACTTCAACTGCGACATTATGTCGCACTCGTTCAAAAGGCCCTGGCAGTACGAGTCGGTTTGTGTACACCATGTACACCATGTGTTTTTCTATAAAAAGACACATCAAAATCGCTTTCTTTCTTTCTACTGCTTTTTTTTGTTTTTGACGACCGGTCTGGCCTAGTGGGTAGTGACCCTGCCTATGAAGCCCATGGTCCCGGGTTCAAATCCTGGTAAGGGCATTTATTCGTGTGATGAGCATGGATATTTGTTCCTGAGTCATGGGTGTTTTCTATGTATTTAACTATTTATAAATGTTTATATATTATATATATCGTTGTCTAAGTACCCTCAACACAAGCCTTATTGAGCTTTCTGTGGGACTTAGTTAATGTGTGTAATAATGTCCTATAATATAATATATATTTATTTATTTATTTTATTTATTTAATGCTAAAAAAACGTACTCTAATATAAGGTGACGTCTAATAAAATCAGTTGTGATACGGGAGCTGAGATTTAAATATTTAAGGTGAATATATCCGTCTCGCTAACGGAAGCGGCTCCTGAAACTAATAGTGAGATACTCGTAAGGACAACGCCAGGTTAGGCGAAGTGTTTCGTACTCGACTGTTTCCTCCTCCAAAACTTAAGAGGCTGTCAACACCCAATGTCCTTGAAATTGATGTTACTTAAACAGTTTTTTAAGAAAGACTATTTGTTTTAGTCAAGTAAGAAAAATATATGTTCATATTAATTATATTTCAAAGACCGTGGTTGTACTCGATACATGATTGAACGAAATCGGCTTGATAGAAAATAATTGCAAAGATTGGTCTTAAAATCACAATTAAACGGTTTTATGTCTTTATTGTTTTGACTTATGGGTCTGCAATTAAAATCACAATTTCAAAACATTTATATCTGAACCGTGGTTGAGTAAAATATTACACTAATAATCCACTTTTTTTATTTAAATATTTTTCTTATTATTCCCTTGCCCAGGCCCAGTAACATGCGACAGTGCTATCTCATTTACTCCGATACAAATAGACAGTGTGCGCGCTTTAGGTATTGACAGCCTCTTAACCAAATGTGATGAAATTTTGAGATCTAAATGGTAGTGAAATGATCTATATCGGACAGTTTTGCTTTTTAGGATAATTGATGTCAGTTATGAATACCATGCTTCTCTTTGCGGCCTAGTAAATTAGACCGTTTTTGCGAATATTTGTAGTGCACCAGCACGTTAAGAAACATAAATATAAAAAAAAAAAAACAGTCCGACACAGATATTAATAATAATAATCTTTGTTGAAAAAATCATTGCTTTAGCTTCAAACACTACGGAGGAAACAGTCGAGTACGTTTGTATGGAGAAATGACCACTCCTGTTGGCTCTTAAGGCGACGTCACAGACCAACCCCTTTCAAAACCCCAAGGCGGTTTTCTATGGGCGACGTATAACCTTAGGATGTTATTTAGTTATTGTGCGTTTCGCTCGCACTTGTCTAAACATGTATTGACGCGGGTATGTGCCTAACGGCCCGATTCGAAGAATCGTTTGTATGTCGTATAATTGACAGAAGCAGCTGGATTCGGGCAACCAATGTCACTTTGACGTTAGAAATATCGTAGATAGATCGTATGGATTTTGACATGTCGTTTAGTTATCGATCTTTCAAAGATCTTAAACGTGTCTTAATCATTATTCGAATCGGGCCGTATTATTCAAATATCATTGTAGGTATGGCAGACAGTATACATAAACATTCCAACATTCCGAAACTTCCTAAAAAAACAATATGAACAAGTAAGAAATTACCGACAATAAGCACAAATTTCCCCAAACTTCCAACTCAATTGAAAAGGTTCGAGAAACTTCGCAGTTTCCAAGAACATTCTCAACTCCTTTAGTCCGCAATTTTAACCCAATTCGAGGTTATGAAGACAATTTTATCTTACATACACTTCACTGGCTTACATTATACTTTATAAGCAGTAACGAGTAATTATGAAGGATTAAAATAGCTCAAAGAACTGTCAATCTTACTTTCCGAAGGACAGATTATGAACTAAGCTCAATGCCCATAAGCAAATTACATACTTTTGCCTATTACCAAACCTAACTTTCGCATTATGGTATCTCATTCAAAACCACAAAGAAATTTAAACCTTATTCTGTAATCCTAAAGTTCATATTAGAATATTGAACTACGTGTAATATGAGTTTTCAAAAGCTTTTTACTTTATAATAAACATGTGAGCGTGCCAGTCGCGTGTGTGCCACGTGCCTTTACAAAACTTTTTGTTAAAGAAAAAGCGGCCTTATGTGGCATGTGTTAAGATACACACAGTTTGATTGGTTTTTATTATGTGTTTAAATTACATGCACGCGTTTGGGTTTATTTTCTATGCAAAGAAATAGCTTTCGTACGCTTAAAGATAGGGGACTAATTAGGTAAATGCATCTCTTTTATGTTTATTTAACTAGAAAAAGAGATCGTAATGTTTATTGCCCAAATATCGCGATATATAACTAATATTGTTGTCATAATATATACGCAACAGACAGAATCCCTATAAAAAAATAGGTATCTCAATTTTAGGATACTGAATTAAAGTTGCCCAGCCAAGGTGAAAATCGCTTGCGCTACGACAAAGTACGTGTTAAGCTTTTGTTTAAAGATTTTTCGTCATATGTTTTGGACACATGGTTCGAAAATTAGACACCATTGGGTTAAAGCAAAAAAAAAAAAAATCATTTTGGATGGGAGGTATCCTAAAAAACTATTTTTCTAGTTTTTATTCTACCGTTCTGTCGCCATGCATGATTTATGTATTTATGCCAAATTACAGCTTTCTAGCACTAACGATCATGGAGGAAAGCCGCGGCTGGATGGACAGACGGACATGGCGAAACTACAAGGGTTTTTAGTTGACTACGGAACCCTAAACAGGACCTAAAAAGGGGTATAGTTTATGGTCGTCCAACACTACGCTTTTCTGCCCCAACGGCCATCGACTCTCCGGTCTAGACGGTCTGCCCAATTGAAGTACAAATGCAATATCTGAATGGGATTTCCATGAAACCTTTGAGTAGATGAATTGGAAACTAAAACTTAACCTTACCTTAATAAAATAAAATAAGTAAGAGCACCTGAATATCAAAACGTGTCTCAGTCCAAACTTTCTCAAATACTTATGAGCGAGTACTTCTCAACTCATCTCGAAGGAGACCTTAAACATGAAACTAATATCAAGTTTCTGTCCTTGTTACGATACCGAACGCTGGTCGTACGCACAGCGGTGGCAAAAAATTTATCACTTGTCACTATGCCGGTCACTTTCGCACTTACATACTTGTTAGAGCGTGACAGGCATGGTGACAGGCGATAAAAATGCGACCGTGCTACAACCGCAGCGGTGGCTGCATGGTTCCATTTTTATTACTTGTCACTATGTCCGTCACTTTCGCACTTACATACTTGTTAGAACGTGACAGGCATGGTGACAAATGATAAAGAGCAGACCATCTTAGCCCTACAGGTCTATCCAAAGTGCCATAAAGCCATAATGCAAACATTTCTGCTATGATGGTTGGCGCTTTATCATTTGTCACCATGCTTGTCATGTTCTAAAAAGTATGTAAGCGCAAAAGTGACAGGCATAGTGACAAGTGATAAAAATGAAACCATGCTGCCACCGCTGGTCGCATTTCTCTTTTCTTGTTTATGATATAAGAGGCAAATGAGCAGACGGATCACCAATGGTTAGCGATTACCTCCGCCCATGGATACCTGCAACACCAGCGAGTTCTTAAACGATTTCTTTTTTTCTAAAAGGGGGGATCAAGGGGTTTTGCTACGTCTACAGCTCACAGAGCCACTAGTGTAGGTATTCAGCGTGAATCCGCGGTAGCAGCATGTATGCCCGTCACTTTCGCACTTATATACTTGTTAGAACGAGATAGGCATGGTGACAAATGATAAAGAGCCATCTTATCCCTACTTGCTATATATACTGTAGGCCTTAGCACATGATTGGCGCGAGAGTATCTCGCGGCGAGATAGACTACCCGTCCCTCTTTAATTAACATGGTTGGAAAAAGACGGGTCCGCGGCTTTGCTCCGTGATCGTTAGTGCTAGAAAGCTGGAATTTGGCATGGATACATAAATGATGCATGGCGACAGAACGGTAATGCATACATATGTTAGTCGAGTGACAATGTAAGCTGATCTGATGATAACGACAGGAGGTGGCCATGGGAACTCTGTGATAAAACAACGCAACCCAATTGTGTTGGGTTTGTTAGAATTATATCGATCGAAAATTACAGTCAGCGATAAAAGCTTGTACCAAAAATGAAGTTTTTGACAAAAACTTATAAATTTGATGCTGACTTTGTGAACACTAAGTATATGCATATAACCAGAGATCTTGCATATTTTATTTGGTGCAATCGTCATATAGGTATATTGGGTATATTTTTTTTTTTATTATTATTATTCATAACAATATACATTGTGTCGAATATGTACAGTACACCTTACTCACTATAATAAAAACATAGTCTAAGATTTTAAAATTACCATTCCATTGCAAGTCAAATACAATATACAAGTCAAACACAAAATATACACACAATTAATAAGTAAAAATTAAACATGTCAAAACAAGGAATAATATTTAATAGTCAGCCATCCAATATAAAATCTGCTATGGAGTAATAACATTTCTGCAAGAGATACTGTTTGAGTCTTGTACTGAAGATATTAATTGTCTACGACTTTAAAATGCTTATCAATAACAGGTATATATGTAATTATGTATATATATATAATTTTGTTAGCAGGTACATTTACCAGACGGATCGCTTGGTTCCTAAATAAGTAATTAGGTACAAGCTTTTATTTAGCTTCAACAGTCCCGTTGTCTGTAATCAAATCTTGCATGTGAAATTTGATCCTCTTCCCGGTTTCCGATTGAGCTGAAATTTTGCATGCATATGTAAGTCGGGTGACAATGCAATATTATGGTACCATCCTGATGATGGAGACAGGAGGTGGCCATAGGAACTCAGTGATAAAACAATGGAGCCTAATTGTGTTTGGGGTTTTTAGAATTAGCTCAACGAGTATTAGTCGCCTGTGTAAAAAAAAGTACAGCCAGCGATAAAAGCTGTGTAACAATTTTTTTTTTTTGCCAAAAACTTATAATTTATAAAATGCTTTAGACAGATCCAATTAATTTTTTATTAGAAAACTGGTCTAGATCTTTTTGACTGCGAAAAAAATACGGAAAACGGGTATTGATAATTAATACCTTATGGCAGTTAAATAGAACGAGGAAAAATCTTCAGAAACTAAATTGAATAAATGATATGATATCCTTTGGGAGGAAGCTAATTAAAATTAAACTTTCAGAAACTCATTGATTATTCATGAAGCCGTGGAAATTTTAGTACCCATGGAAAAGTAATAAACTAAGCCATCTCTCATAAATTCGGGTGATAAATTATATATACTAATAATAGCTAAATCAATTTTTTTTTTCTTTTCGTTTTTTCGGTCTAAATACAATTACTTTGTATATGACGATCAAGACGAAGGATGCGAGGGAGCCCTAGCAGCCTTCTAAAGGTGTTTGCCGATAGGTGGAATTCGCCAATGTTGAAAAGACGGACAGGCCTTCAGTAGACTTTTATAAATTTTAATTGGTGACATGTTTTATTATATTCGTATTCGTATTCGCTGGCTTGGTTTCCGCAACTCGACGTTGCAATTCGCGCCTATCTTGCGTGATGGTGGGTTGACGGCACTACTCCTGCCAACCCAACTCTACCAGGAAGCCTAGCAGACCCTTGTTTTATTATAATTGCAATTCACTTAATGCGTTTGTGTGACGTAATTTTATTGTATTATTGTAGTTCTTTTTGTTAATATGTATATCATCGTAACGAAAAGTGGGTCAAAAACTTGCAAGATTTCATCCATCAGAAGATAATCATGCATTTGGGACATACACATTTATTGTATAGTCGACTCGTTTGCGTCGTTCCTGTAGACATCGCAAAGTTAAGTACACACGGTTGTCGTTTTGCCTCTACGGAGCATATCCGCTACATATCGGGAAACCCATGTTATCGGCTACGACGTAGCGTTCCGACCGTAGTTCAAGGGTCAATATGTTAAGAGGATCAAAAGCTATTTTTTACATTATACCCCTACAAAAATAATACACTTTTTCAGTAAGTACTTGAGACTCAAATGAAAAACCTGATATGAGAGTGTTGGTAGTAGTAGTAAAACACTTTATTGTACAAAAAGAAACATAAAACAAAATCACACACCATTTGTCAGTGTTAACTTTTATTATTTTCTACAGAAGTGACCTTTTTCTGAAATGTGTTTGACTCATTTACTTGTTAGAAAGTGACTGCTGTCTGTATGTACGCGATAAACTCGAAAAGTACTGAACGGTTTTTAATGCGATATTCACCTACCAATAAAGTGGTTCTAGAGGAAGGTTTAGGTGTATAATTTGTTAAGGTTTTATGTATACAAAGTCGGGTCGGGTCGCTAGTAATGAAATAAAAGCGGAACCATTTTAGGCCAGCTGTTCTGCATCGGTTCGGTACCTTCCAAAATCCACAATTTGTTTTATCATCCTAATAAACGACAAAAATCCCTACTACTTCCAGGGATATCGAATTAATTAGGAGTTTAACCCTAACCGTTTAACCCTACAGATGAACCCGGAATAAACAGTTAACCGGCTAACCATGAAATATGCAAGTGGCCCTAAGATGAAAAAAAAAACAAAACCAAAAGACATTTAGGTCCCACCGAGACTTGAACTCAGATCGCTGGATTCAGAGTCCAGAGTGCTAACCATTACACCATAGGACCGGTGCAGTAGGGGGCGAATCGGAGTGATACTTGCAACAGGCTGCAACGTATACAGTGTAGGGGGGTTGTACGTATATGGAACGAGTGAACGTAAAGCTGGGTGTGCAACGGCGATCGTACAAACTGGGAGTATCGTAGTGTATATCTAGTTCAGTCAGCTTGTTCAATGTGTATTGTAAATATAATATTATACAATGACGGCAGTCACGAGAACTACTGGGCCTACACACTGTTCACACCCTTGCCGACTTATCTATTATCACATACGACTTATATATTATAAACATGTAACACACACATACCCTCATTTTATACATCTGCTGTGACCTGGGTTCCGGCAGAAAACCAGTGCTTTACTCGAAAGAGTGAAGAGTATCACTGAGCCGTGACCCTTTTGTCCTGCTGCAACGCACACAGTATGTAGGTTTATACTTTTATTTTATTTTATTGTTTATTAATTATGCCTATTTTGTTGTCTCAATTTTATTGTGTGCCATTTTTATTTTGTTCCTGTAATAATTTGTGTTCTTTATGATGATTTAAACTTTATATTGTGTGTTTTTGCAGCTGCCAAATAAATGATTTATCTATCTATCTATCTATCAATGTTTTGAAAATATTATTAAGTATGGCTAGGCACATACTCCACATAGTGCCAACTGCGATAGGCAGACACTCATATTGGCACGTCAGTGCATATTGAGTGATCAGCACATTTAATATAAATCTTGCGCCTCCACTCGATAAGGGATTTCCTCTTCTGTCACGTACAATAATTATATATAATGATAGAATAGTAAGTATTTGGGGGTTTTCAAGTGTACAAGCTGGGAGACAATACATCTGTTAACCTGTATACTATATTAAGTGATTCAACCCCTCCACCCCGGCGCTCTGCCTATTACATGGCGACCGTAGACACGAATTCTGTGTGAGGATACTGCAGATATAAAATCATCATGGACGACGACAATGAAGAGGACTTTGAGGACGAGTCGGTGGCGTCGAGCTTACCCAGTGATTTATTGTTTTGTTAATTTGGGTAATCAACGTACCAAGATGGGTGGTCTGAAACGGAGAATGAGATCATAATGATAAACGAAGGAAAATGTTATGGTCACCGCTGCCAGTATCAGTATTGCTTCATTGGCTTCGGCGGGTTTGGATTTGTCGGAGGTCCGGGATGTCGTCGGCTACGCGTCTGGTTACGCATTGCTGCCGGGTGCTGGAGTGTCAAGCTGTACGGCGAGCGATTCTTCGTGAAAATGTTTAGGTGATATGTTTATGATTAGTTTTTTTTTTTTAATTTTCATGTGTTATATATGTGTTTATTTTGTTTAATGAGTAGTCTAGATAAGTTATTAGGGGGGCCAAGTGTTAAAAGTTGGAGTCCTTAGTAGAGCAATATTGTAAGGAAAAGAAGTTGCAGCTGTGGATTTTGATGTTGAGGTGAGCGGATATTCTCGGCGATTAGCAAATCGGGGAGTTTTAATTTATTAAGGTCGGATACGGTACGAGTATCGAAAATTACCGATGTTTATTTAGAGATCACATCGAATCGACAGACACCTAGCTGTATACTTGTGATATTATAAACGTTACTAGTATAAATATGTAATACAATGTTGGAGGATATAATCCGCTCAGAAATAATTACGTAACAAAATTAAAAGGCTCTGTTAGGGTTTTTCCTACTCCTTCTTCCTCGCGTTGTCCTGGCATTTTACCACAGCTCATGTGAGCCTGGGATCCGCTTGGCAACTAATCCCAAGAATTGGCGTAGGCACTAGTTTTTGTGAAAGCGACTGCCATATGACCTTCTAACCCAGAGGGTAAACTAGGCCTTATTGGGATTAGTCCGGTTTCCTCACGATGTTTTTTTTCCTAGTAAATAAACCAAAGAAGAAAGTATTACCATGATCTGCTGTAGAAAGCATTTTGGGAGTCAGCTTAATCTGAGGGCTAGAAAATGCTGACGAGCCAGAGAAAAAACAGACTCAATAGAAGTAGAAGAAGACATCAATCAGAGTCCAGAGTGCTAACCACTACACCACTACTGCAGTATGGGCGAATCGGAGAAGGCTGCAACCATGGATGTATAAATATGTTAAAGCCGACAGTGGGTGGGCTAACCCACCCAGGGTTCTAGGAAATGGGTGTAATATGGAATGGGTGAACGTAAGGCTGCGTGTGCAACGGCGATCATACAAATTGGGAGTATTGATCTAGTTTATATCTTACAAGATACACACACCATACCAAACTTGTTCAATTTGTATGTTCAGTGGTATGTCTCCTTTCCTAGGTTTCCTGATGAGACTTAAGAAATGGGTTATTCGAAAGATACTTGGTATTTAAAACTTAATGACCTACTACTTCTCTTTCTGTCTCTCCTTTTTGCTCCTTCCGCAATGAAATCGACACCATTCCCCACACACCATCCTTATAATAGTTATTTTATTTAAGCTGATTATGCTACTATTAGTTTTTCTTTTGTTTACGTATTTTAGTCAACTTTGTTTTATGGTTTTCATGATCGAAAACGGATTGAGATTATGAGTTTCATCTTATTATTATGTTTGTCAAATCTGTCACTGGATTTAATTCGTGTAGCTACCGCTGACCTGGCGCTAGTTGCGCACGCTTAATGCCGCACCACGATACGATCCGACCGGACCGGTACAGACTGGACGTTCGTTTCGTCCGTGCAATTTTATTTAGTGTTAAGTATGTTCGTCATGTTTATTTTATGTTTCTTTCCTTTTTTCTGTTACCTTCCGTGACTATTTCGCACTCGATGGTCTCATCGGAAGATCAGCGCTGGAAGTCGCCAGCAACATGCTGAGATGAGGCCATTTCGTGACACTTTACTCTCACTATGTTCTCTTTTATGTTTGTCTATTACTGTTTGTGTGTTTATGAATAAAACAAATTCTATTTCTATTCTATTTCTATTTCTTATCCCTAAATAGGCTCCAAAGGCCGAAACCAAAATGACAACCATTAACCTATCGACAAACGCCAATTGAAGAGTAAATGTGTACATATTAGGATAACAAATGCCAACGAAAACGATTGCCACTTATCGGAATGGAAGTTTTATATACAGACAGTGTAGCAACTTACGTTTGACATTTATATGAAGACACGACAGTTTATATGAATGAAGGCAGTGTAGCCTACGCTTAAACGAGCGTCCCAGCTATCGAATACTGTATTAACTCTGAACGTTGATCGGTAAGCTCGTTATCATATAGTTATAGAGCTTTAAAGCTGTCGATTCTTTGTTGATAATTGTTATTTTATTTATTCAAGGGCCAGTACTAAATACGCATCCATTATCGAATACCAGTAACATGTTTCGGTCTATATTGTTTCCCATAGAATTTTTCCCATAGAATTAGACTATACATCTCTATTGTATTGTGGTAATTATTTATTTTAAGATTATTATAATGTAATGTTACCCAGGTATTAGCTGTTGGGTGGTTCAGAGAAAACTGTACCATTTACTTTTTTAGAAAAAGTAACTACTTTTGCGTTATTTCAACTCAGAATAACGAGGACTAATGATTGAAACAAAGAAAAAAGGGTCCATAGTTTTTTATACAACTTTTTGGTGTCAGTTACGGTACATTTTTTTTCTTTTGAAATCAGTAATTTTGAGTGATTAGAAGAGTAGAAACAACCCTAAAGTGAAATGGCTTTTTGAAAAAAGTAAATGGTTATCAACCAACATATTTACAAAATGTTAACTTTATTAATTTAAGCTTTCAAGTTATCCAGGTTTTAAAATTAGTCTTATTTATGATACTCACTCAAATCGCTCACATTTTATGGCGCGAAGTGCTCGACGAGTCGTATCATATCAATACCCATCATAACTTAAACAAACTATAAAAACTGAATACCACTCAAAATTCAAAATTCAAAATTCAAAATTTTATTCTGCAAGTAGGCCTCAAGGGCTCTTTTACAAGTCAATACAACATTTACAGTAACATCATATAGTGACATGAAAAATACATAACAACATTTTATAAATACAACAGCCAATACCTGGGTAAACATTACATTATAATAATCTTAAAATAAATAATTACTACAATACAATAGAGATGTATAGTCTCTATGGTTAAAAACACATTAAATCTGGAGATGTAAAAGGTCCCCAATGTCAGAGTACTAATATTAATAAAATTTGGAGGTGTAAAGTCTCTCCAAGTGTCAGAATAAAATTTATACTAAATAAATAAACCGCGTCTGGACTGTTAAACTAGCAGTCTCATAAACTAATGCTACATTCTGTACATAACTAGTATGTACCAAGTCAAGTATATTATACAATATGACAGAGACGTATAGTCTCCACGGTTAATACATTAAGTTTGGAGATGTATAAGGTCCCCACGGTCTGAGAAAAATAATAATACACAATAATAAGATTTGGAGGTGTAAAGGTTCTCCAAATGTCAAAGAATAAAAAAAATAAAAAATTGTATGAAATACATATTTCACGTCAAGAGACTGTTAAGCTAACAATCTTAAAACTAGTTCTACAGAATACATAACTACTATGTATTTAATATGTCAATGTCATCATCAAAATAACTAAAACATAACAAACATTTACAAACAGCTAGAAACAACAGCGCCATATGCCTCTCCGGGACACTGCACGCAAAACTATTACAGCTTTTGAGACTGGATACTTGGCCATGATTCCGTGTCTCCCAAGTAGTCATCTATTTTATAGTATCCCTTTTTAGGGTTCCGTAGCCAAATGGCATAAAACGGAACCCTTATAGTTTCGCCATGTCCGTCTGTCTGTCTGTCTGTCTGTCTGTCTGTCTGTCTGTCTGTCTGTCTGTCTGTCTGTCCGAGGCTTTGCTCCGTGGTCGTTAGTGCTAGAAAGCTGAAATTTGGCATGGATATATAAATCAATAAAGCCGACAAAGTCGTACAATAAAATATAAAAATTTAATTTTTTTTAGGGTACCTCCCCTACACGTAAAGTGGGGGTGAAATATTTTTTTTCGCTTCAACCCTAGAGTGTGGGGTATCGTTGGAAAGGTATTTCAAAACTAATACGGGTTTTCAAGAAACATTTTTTGATAAAGTGAATATATTTGGAGATAATCGCTCCGAAAGAAAAAAAAAAATGTGTCCCCCCCCCTCTAACTTTTGAACCATAGGTCCAAAAAATATGAAAAAAATCGTAGAAGTAGAGCTTAAGAAAGACATTAATTGAAAACTATAGCGGACATGATCAGTTTAGCTGTTTTTGAGTTATCGCAAAAAGTTTTCCCTTCATAGTAAAAAGACTTACTTTAATTAGGTACTGATTATGCAAATTTGCCTATTTGTTTAACTTCGGGTGAAAGGTACCGTTTCATCCCTTGGTTAACAATTTACTATACTTTAAGCTCCAGTTTAGCTTATTGTGACGGAAGAGTAACTACGGAACCCTACACTGAGCGTGGCCCGACATGCTCTTGGCCGGTTTTGATAAGTGCATTTTTGACGTATTGCTTGAATGAAGTATAGGGCAGGTTCCATGCCTCTAAGGGTACTTTGTTATAAAATGTTACACAGTTTCCCATGAACGATTTTTTAACTTTCTGTAGACGAAACTTGGAGACTACTAACTTATGTTTATTTCGCGTATTATAACTATGGATATTAGACAGTTTCTTAAAGGACTTTATATTCTTATGCGTATACATTATCACATCTAGTATGTATTGTGAAGCTACTGTGAGAATATCTATTTCCTTGAATCGTTCTCTCAGTGAGTCACGAGAAGCCATGTTATAAATGGATCTGATTGCCCTCTTCTGAAGAACGAAGATGGTTTCTATGTCAGCTGCTTTGCCCCACACCAGTATGCCATAAGACATAATACTGTGAAAGTAACTGAAGTAAACTAGGCGAGCTGTCTCCACGTCAGTAAACTGCCTGATTCTTCTTACTGCATACGCGGCAGAGCTCAACCTTTTCGCCAGGGCAGATATGTGAGGGGCCCATTGCAGTTTACTATCTAAAGTAAGGCCCAGAAAAACCGTATTCTCGACACTCTTTTTATACTACGTCGGTGGCAAACAAGCATACGGCCCGCCTGATAGGAAGCAGTCTCCTTAGCCTATGTACGCCTGAAACTCCAGAGGACTAACATGCGCGTTGCCGACCCTAACACTCCGCGCCCTTGTTGAGCTTTACCTTACTCCCCGAACACAACACTACGAGTAGGGTCTAGTGTTATTTAGCTGCAGTTTTCTGTTAAGTGGAGGTATTTCCCCAGTTGGGCTCTGTTTTAGATCTGAAATGATATCCGCTGTGCTGTGCCCTAGCGAGACACATTCCCACACAAAGCGAGATGACATTCACAGTGTCCATACCTCTCTTTTGGACGTAGTTTAAGGACATACCCGGGTCATACACTAGAAATGAAGAGGTTTAAATTCTATTCATAATAGGTAACTGGGTCACCTCTACATTTTCTCGATTCTCGTATGCATAGCGTATGCATTTATCTGTGTATTCATACACTATTCACGTGAATTCCGTCGAAAGGTCAGCGTGTTTTAATTGCATTCTCGTATACCGAGTCTGTAACAGAACCAAATAGTCATATGTCGCTGTATATTGAAACGAGAGGTCGATTCAAGGGTTATTCTCTGAGAATATGTTTGCGGTTGCGTCTAATTTCCACAACTCTGTGCATTCATTTTGTATGGGTTGCGACAATTAGACCGCTGACATATTGTGAATGACCCTTAAAATGTCTTAGCAAAAAAATCGTAAGTTCCAGCAAGCCTCTCTCTCTCACTCTATCTCTTTCCTCGTGTTATCCCGGCATTTTTGCCACGGTTCATAGAAGCCTGGGGTCCGCTTGACAACGAATCCCCAGAATTGGCGTAGGCACTAGTTTTAACGAAAGCGACTGCCATCTGACCTTTCAATCCAGAGGGTAAACTAGGCCTTATTAGGATTAGTCCGGTTCCCTCACGATGTTTTCCTTCACAGAAGAGCGACTGGTAAATATCATATCTCGTACATAAGGTCCGAATAACTCATTGATACGAGCTGGGGTTTGAAGCCGCGACCTCCGGATTGAAAGTCGCACGCTCTTACCACTAGGCCACCAGCGCGCCTCTGAGGTTGAAGATTTTTTGAGTTTCAGTTCTAGGTATGGGAACCCCCAAAATTTATTGTTTTTTTTTCTATTTTTGTGTAAAAATCTTAATGCGATTCATAGAATACATCTACTTACCAAGTTTGAACAGTATAGCTCTTATAGTTTCGGAAAAAAGTGGCTGTGACATAATCGGACAGACAGACGGACATGACGAATCTATAAGGGTTCCGTTTTTTGACATTTGGCTACGGAACCCTAAAAACTACTTACTAGATCTCGTTCAAACTAAATTTCGGTGGAAGTTTGCATGGTAATGTATATCATATATTTTTTAAGTTTTATCATTGTGTTATTTTAGAAGTTACAGCCCCCCCCCCCCCCCCCCCCTGTAACTTTCACGCTACTTTTCAATTAGAATACGAGGAAAGTAAACATATGTTGTTTAAACTACATTTTTTTATAGCATTTCTTGGGGGTACTTTCAATTAACCATTTAGATAAAAGTATCGTTATTTATGGAATGGGGAGTTAAATATCAAAATGGAATTTGACTTAAAAAGTAAAATGCTCTAGTGCAGAAACGTAACACTTTCTGAACACTTTTTAGAACAACAATGACCCTCTTTCAGAGGATGAGAAATCGGAGGATGAGGCAGTGTCTTGCCTGAGCGAATAACTCGCCAACGCGGGTGATTTAAATCCTTTGATACCTATGGAAGTGTCCTACGTGGTCGATCTCCGAATGCCGTTGGGCCGCCGCGCCGCGCCGCGTCGCATTCGCGAGTCATCACCCACGTAAGCCGCGCTGTCATCCCTATACTTCGCGCGTAGTTAACCCTTTGACCGCCAAAGACGTCATATGCGCGCAAAGACGCGCGCGGCTACAGCCTAATATCGACCTTCATGCGTTACGGCAAGGTTCACGATTACGCGCCGCGTACGATACGTGTACGAGGGTCATGCCAAAAGAAATTAGATACTCAAAAGTTACCGACTTTATTCTTTATTACAGCTATCTATTTTTTCGAAGTAGTCACCGTGAACACGTATACACTTTTCCATCCGTCTAAACCACTTAGAAAATACCGATGACCACTCTTCTTTAGATACCTCAGAAATTTCATAATTATACGCAGCCAGGGCATCTTCTTTGTTCTCAAATCGCCTTCCTTTTAATTTTTCTTTAATTTTGGGAAATAAGTAAAAATCGCAAGGGGCTAGGTCGGGGGAATATGGCGGGTGGGGCAAGATAGTCACGTTTTTTGAGCTGAAATAGTCAAGTGTTCTAGCAGAAGTGTGAGGGGCAGCGTTGTCATGGTGCCAGAGCAGGTGCTGAGTTCCCGATTTCGGCCGCTTGTCACACCAAGCTGACAGTACTCTGGGGGCACAAACTGTCACATACCATTCAGAGTTGACTGTCCTTTGATCTTCTAGCACTATCGTAGCAATATGTCCCGTCTTGCAGAAAAATGAGGCAATCATTTGTTTTTGTGTACTTCGGGTTCGGCGACATTTTGTTGGCGTCGGCTCATCTTCAAAACACCATACTGTGGACTGCCGCTTTGTTTCGGGGTCGTAGTTATATAGCCATGTTTCGTCACCTGTAAGTATATCATATACATTTTTTTTCTCGCCAGCGTCGAATTTATCTATCATAAATTTGCACCAATCTACGCGGCGGTCTTTTTGCAAATCGGTGAGTTTGTGCGGCACCCATCTTGAACAACGCTTATGAAGGGCCAGATGATAATGAATTATAGTTTGCAATGCTGCTGATCCAATACCCAGCTCACGCTCGAGCTCTGCATATGTAATTCGTCGGTTCGCACGAACATTTTTTTCCACAGCCTGTACGTTTTCTTGAGTGACTGCGGTTGGCGGCCGTCCGGTCTTCGCCTCATCTTCAAAGGTCTCTCGTCCCCTTTTAAATTCAGCAAACCAATTAAAAACAGTTGCACGTGAACAAGCAGACTCGCCAAAAGTTGAAACTAAAAGTTCAAAACACTCTTGAGGTTTTAAACCTTTTTTAAAATCATAATAAATCATAACACGAAAATCACGTCGAGTGAGCTCCATTGTTGCGAAAATTTCCCTCCAAAATTACCCAGAAAAAAAATAATTAAAAAAGGAATCCTAACATTTTCCGAGTGTTCCATATTTGAATTTATTAGCAAATAACCTACCTTTACAATGGTGTATAACTGGCCAGTATCGATCAAATGACCATAGAGTATCTAACTTCTTTTGGCATGACCCTCGTATGTCATGAAAGTGAAGGAAGCGAAAGAGGTATGTCAGGATCGTAGCAAGTGGAAATCCGTGGTCTCTGCCTACCCCTTCGGGAAATAGGCGTGATTATATGTATGTATGTATGTATGTACGATACGTGTGGCGTTCAAAAGGTTAATTAGGTTCTGCCATCTTTTGCGCTAGCTATAAGGTCGTATGCGGCAAATCGGGTTTTACCATTTAAAGTAAAAAAAACTAGAATTAATCGAAAAACTACAACTACAGAATTTACGTGTATATTTACATACGCATGTATTTATATATTATAGCGAGGAAATCGGTCATATTTGCCTGTACAATGAAAATGTTCGTTTAAAAAGAGGCATCTTTGATACGAGTTTCTCTGCTATACAAGTTAACCAATCGTGTAACGGTAACTACAACAATTAAGACTATGCCATGAACAACCAGTTCACCAAACCAGTGTTGTCACACTCACAATAGGTAGAAATGGGTGGAGAAAAATAGGTAGATCTACCACTCAATAGAAGTACATTTTTATAATTAAAAATGTGTGTAAAATGTTTTGAATTATTTATAAGTTTTTAATATTGTGACGTTAGTACAATCAGCGTCAAATACTTTGTAGCAGTCAAAGTGGCCAAATAGTTCGGTACACCATACTAAATATATGGTGTACCGAACTATTTGGCCACTTTGACTGCTACAAAGTATTTGACGCTGACTGTACACGTGTTTATTAAAGAAATTGAAACAAAAGTTAGGATTTCCATTGTTTGTAGGTAATAAACCTGCTTATGTATGTATAATCTGTTTCTTTGGCAAGCTTTCATTAAATCGAATCGAAATTCGGTAGAAATGTTTCGTCACATGTATTGAGAATTGCTTACAATTGTACCATTTCGAAAAATAGATAGATTTCAGGCTGAGGGAGGTAGATAGATAGAACGCAGGCAAAATAGGTAGATCTACCGAAAATTTGGTAGATGTGACAATACTGCACCAAACAATACTTTCATGAGATTTGTATTTGCTGAGATAAATTGATACCTACAGATCAACGACTTATACAGGGTGATTCATGAGACGTGAGCAGGTCCAAGCCTACACAATCAGTAAATGCTAATGAATCGTTAACAGTCATATTTAAGTAAAACAATTACGCTTTTTTCCGTTATCTAACTTTTTTTAAAGAACAATTTTCTTATCTACGATCATGGACACCCTACAACACTTTATTAACAAAGATAAAACTTCTTTAACCCTTATGACGGCACTTTGATTATGAAGAAAATAAAATGTCACACTTGAGTGAGATACGATTTTTCAATAGTAACCAGACTCCGATGACATTCAATTTGACACTTGTTATGGATACAACAAATAGGGTGACCATAACAGTGGTAAATAAAATAAAATAAAAATTTTGAACAGAAAAAATAATTTAACGTTAATCTCACAAATACTGGTACGAAACAGTACCCCTAGTGTAAATAAATTCGATTTCCAAACGTGACGTACGCGTTTGCGTTTAGTCTCATTTTGTATTGGATTTCGAAAGAGCGCGCCAAGCGGGACGTTTTGGAACCTCAAAATCCTATACAAAATGAGACTTAACGCAAACGCGTTCGTCACGTTATGATGTCGATCACAGTTACACTAGGGGTACTGTTACTAGTAACTTACTGAATACGCAGGCTTGATCCTGCTCACGTCTCCTGTATATTCAAGGTACAACGACCTCAGAAAACTCGTATCCAATTAATATCTATCACAAAAGCCACGGGATAACAAACAAGTCTAAGGTACAATATAAATCAACTTCATTCACCAAAATTGTCTCAAGTCAGTGTTTTTCAAGCGGTGGGTCGTGACCTCCTGTTTTAACCCTTTTACGCGTCTATTGTTTGTGGCGCGTAATTGTGTATCTTGTTGACATGTATTTGGCTGTACAGCTAGTTAGTTTGTATTGGTATTTTCAGTTGTATTTTACGGAGTGTCTATTTAGTCACTTGCAATAATTTACGGGGTGAATATATAGGTCATATTGAGAAACTTTTACTATGGGAACACCGAAATCGCGAAAAAATATTGACTCTCTCATACGAAATATCATCATATCATATCATATCTGTTGTTACCTACATATTTATACCTTTACATACTTTGTACCATTTTTTTTTTTGTAGTGTGCAATAAAGCATTTTATTATTTTTATTATTATTATTATCATCAGACCAACACAGCCAACTTTTTTTCGCAATTTTGGGGTTGGTCCCATAGTAAAAGTTGCTTAGTGAGACCTATATATTAACCCTTTAAATTGCAGGTGACAAAATATACACCCTGTATAATTGTTGATGTGTTTTTTTTGCTTGTATGTAAATTCCATGTTGAAAACTTTTCATTTAGTCAAATAATAATTGTGTGTAGTTTTTGCAAAGGTTTATTTAAATTTAAAAATGATTTCCAACTTAAAACTAATGCATGAATTATTAATGTAATGTATATTGTGAAATATTACTTTATTTTAATTTTTATGACAGTTGTATTATTTTTATGGTAATTTCTCTGTAAATGTATACGAGTATATTATGATTTGTCCTAGTATATAAGCGACTTGGTTTTTATTAACTGTAATGCTTATATATTTTGTAACAAAATAAATTATGTACAAATCAAGTCCGGATTCGATCGGTCGTAAAGTTGGAATCTCGATACAATGTAAATTTAAATTCTTTTGTGGTGAGCGTTCCGACTGAACGTCTAGTGACCTTCACCAAGGATGAGTTTTGGCCGAAGAGTGTCAAGTACCGGCGAACGGTTGCGATCTGCATCGCAGCCATAATTGTGTGTTTCTAGTTTTTAGATATATTTTATAATAATATGTATGCTAGTTTATAAGGTTATCAATGGGCCAATAGTTGTCTGAAAATAAAGATTTTCATTCATTCTATAAATAAATAAACAAATCGGTTGACATGAAAAAGTGCCCTTGTGGCCTATTTGCTGAATAAACGTTGGGGATTGAAGTTTGAGGCCGCACGTCAGTTGACGTCCTTGTCGGACAAAGGGTTAACTGAAAACCGGCCAAGTGCGAACCCCGCACAATGGAGTGTTCCGTATCCTTATACCCAAAAATTTACGACCGATCTGGCCTAGTGGGGAGTGGTCCTGGATTCGAATCCCCTTAAGGGTATTTATTTGTGTGATGAACACAGATATTTGTTCCTGAGTCATGGGTGTTTTTTATGAATATATTTGTACTTGTATTTATCTATATAAGTATATGTTTATCGTCGCCTAGTACCCATAGTACAAGCTTTGCTTAGTTTGGAGCTAAGTTGATCTGTGTAAGATGTCCCCAGCTATTTATTTATATAAAAAAAGCCATCAAGGGCGTCTCTTTGTGTCACTTTCGTTATTTTTATTCTAACATTGTTGAAAATATTTTTCGTGGAAAGGATTAACTGGATAGAACTATATTTTAGAATTTTGTACCGATTATGTATTTTCGAAAGTTGTATGAAATTTATATTAAGTATACATCTTAAAGTTATTTTAAACACCTACGGAGTTATTTCTTTATTGAAATCATTTTTTTGACGTTTAGGTACTTACGTGTACTATATAGAGGGCTCCCTCTAAAAATATTTTGTTTGTACTTGCAAGCTTTTATTTAATTTGCAATGTATCTATGTAACTATATACTTACTTGTAATGTATGTATGTAACTATTTGCTAAATACAATGTATTCTTGCAAGTTAAATTTGACCCACTTCCCGACTTCCAATGAAGCTGATGACATGATGTAAGTCGGGTGACAATGCAATATTATGGTACCATCGATCTCATCTGACTATGGAGATAGGAGGTGGCTATAGGAACTCTGTCTGTGATAAAACAACGTAACCTGATTGTGTTTAGGGTTTTTAGAATTATCTTGAGGA
Organism: Cydia pomonella; assembly: GCF_033807575.1. NCBI lineage: Eukaryota > Metazoa > Arthropoda > Insecta > Lepidoptera > Tortricidae > Cydia > Cydia pomonella. The sequence continues at coordinate 2,552,491 of NC_084708.1, forward strand.
GTATTAGTAGCCTGTGGAAAGAAAAGTACAGACAGCGATAAAAGCTCTGCTTGTACCAAAACTGTAATTTTTGCCAAAAGCTTTGCATCCCTTAGTACCGGCTAGCAAAATAACTACCACCTGCGTTCTAAATTTAACTAAACCATACTTACTCCCGTATAGATTTATAGTAAAATTTCAAACATGCGGACAGACAGACGGACGGACGAACCCGACGAACATAATTGTACATGACGAAACTATAAAGATTTTGTTTTTGCAATTTAGGCTACGTAACCCTAAAAACATAAAAGAGATTATAAACTCTGCCTTAAATGTCCTAGCAGGTTAACGACTTTTATAATAGGTACGGCACAATGACCTAACCAAACTCAGATCCATTAATATCTATTACAAAACAAGGGATAAAGTCAAAAGTATGAGAATCCATCTCTATTATGTTGTGAACGTCTTTCGGGGATTTTCTGAAAGATGGATATCTTATTAAAGTGTTTTATGAAGATCTGGAGGCAGTGACCGCCGGTCATGGACCGAAGAGAAACATATTCGGTACCTACACCTGTATCTATATCGTGAGCCTATCAAACCCGACCGATTTTAAAGGTTTTTCTTGACCGCATTTAGAGTTGAAGTCGATCTTGTTTTAGAGATAATGACAATTTTTGTGAACATTTGTTTCTGTAATAAGTTAGTTAAAAACACCTTTTTAGCTATGACGCTGCCACTAAGTGACTTGGTTTAGACATACCTACTTACAGATAATATAGTTTTAAAGAAAACTCGCAATTTCTATCTGTTGCAAAATGCCTAGCCGAACGTTGGCCGGCCGCTACCACGGCACGCTGGCTTCGCTCGCTCGGCTCGCGCGCTGTTTTTTCGCAGTTCAACTGAACACTCCTCCTCGCTTCACTCATCGTCGTACCTAACGTCGTCGTGCCTTGGTAGAGAACAACAAGCTACTAATTTAGTTTGTTACATGTACAGGTTGGGCAAACAATAAGTTACATTTTGTTTTTAAATTTTAACCACATTAAGTTCAAAGATTATTAAGTATTATTTTAAAAATATATTTTTCAGTGCTGGCGAATGCATGTTGAACATAATGTTCACCACTAATAGCAGGTAAATGTAGTCCTTATCATCGCAATTTTCAGCACATTTTCGCACATTATCGGCGTTACCTTAGTAAATTTGTGTCGGATTGCCGGTTTTAGTTGTTTGAATTTCGTCAGCTTGTTAGCATAGATACGTTATTTTAGATAGCCCCACAGAAATAAGTCAGGAGCTGCTAAATTTGGGGAATTTAGGTGCCAATCACTGTCACTATTTCTCGAAATTAATCGAGCAAACGTGTTTTAAACGACACAAACATTTGAGAAAAAAATCCACTAATACCAGGTGGTATTAGTACTACTATTAAAATAACTACTAGTGGCTAAGGTTTACTACTCATTTGATTTTCGAATATAATATGCATATTCAGGGCCTGTTTCTCAATGTCCAAGTAAAGTATCGAATAGCAAATTAACAAATAAAACTTCATGCAAAGCTTGGCACTTTATCTACCATAACTACCATAAGCTTATAATGAAACGCCAACGATGTCTTTATTCGTCAGATAAGTGGCAAGTAGCTTATTCAGTACTTAAATTGGACATTGTGAAACAGGCCGTAAACCGAGTTTATAAAAACTAGTACTAGTTTAGCAGCTAAATTCATAATTTAAAAAATAATGATTGATCGTATTAGATAGTACGTGGCATTAAGAAATTATATGTAAAAATATTATTTTTTATCATATCATATCGTATCGTAAACTCATAAAAATTAACTTGATTTCAAATATAATTTTAATTGCAATGTGATGAACGAGTCGATAATCGACAATCGATCATAACTTCGACAAACCGCCAAATGGCGAACCGATCTAATTTCAGTACAATGGTTACCCTTCCGGGTGACAATGGCTATAGATTTGAGTGATTCATCATAGGAGTAAATTAAATCATTCGTTATTGATAACAAATTGAATTTTAAGATTGTATGGTTTATGTAAGTGTCATGATGACTGCATTATTTTTAGACTTGTTGCTTTGTTTCTTACTTTTTTAGGGTTCTGTAGCCAAATGGCAAAAAACGAAACCCTTATAGATTCGTCATGTCCGTCTGTCTGGGTCAAACCCATACGTGTGGGGTATCTATGGATAGGTCTTTAAAAATGATATTGAGATTTCTAATATCATTTTTTTCTAAACTGAATAGTTTGCGCGAGAGACACTTCCAAAGTGGTAAAATGTGTGTCCCCCCCCCCCGTAACTTCTAAAATAACAGAATGAAAAATCTAAAAAAAATATATGATATACATTGCCATGCAAACTTCCACCGAAAATTGGTTTGAACGAGATATAGTAAGTAGTTTTTTTTTAATACGTCATAAATGGTACGGAACCCTTCATGGGCGAGTCCGACTCGCACTTGGCCGCTTTTTATATTACTGGATTATAGCTACTATAGAGAAATAAGAAAACTTAGAATGCTCAATCCCCTACATAAATAAAACCCATTCCCATTTATAATGAGTTTTAGGCGGGTCTCACACTGATGCCGCATTTCGTTGAGGCGAACGGAGCGCCGAATTCGCGTGCGGCGATGACGCACAACCGGACGAATTTTCTTCGTATCTTCGTCCGAAGTGGCGGTGCACGACGAACCGCGTTCATTTCACTTTATGTTCAGTACCCCTAGTGTAAATAAATTCGATTTTGAAACGTGACATATGCGTTTGCGTTTAGTCTCATTTTGTATTGGATTTAGAAAGAGCGCGCCAAGCGGGACGTTTTGGAAACTCAAAATCCTATACAAAATGAGACTTAACGCAAACGCGTTCGTCACGTTATGATGTCGATAAAATTTACACTAGGGGTACTGAAAACGGAACTTATTCAAAACACCGCGGTGATCATTTCAGTTTGGTTTTTATGTAATCAACTCAAAAAACGCAGAGGATACTGGATACATCTATATTATTCATTTACAAACCAGACCCATAAATGAATCTTTTGTTAGAGATTTTGAAGATTTAAGGCAACACGAAGAAAAATGTTTTATCCTCACCCGAATATCCATCGGGTTAAATTGTCTTATTACAAGGGGCCTCTACGTGTTGGCTTCGGCCCCACGCACGCCTTCTAAATGTCCGGGACCCAATGGTCCCGAGAATTTGAAAGAGACAGACATAATAATAATAGTAATTTGTCATTTATGTAAATAGTCAAAAAAGTGAGGCTCCGTCATACATAATTTTTGGGAATAAAAGAGTAATAATTTTAGTCAAAAAGGTGTTAAACGTGTATTAAAATTCCTTTTTAACAGGAATTTGAATTGTAGATTAGCGATGGATAACCTCAACTCATCCACCCTTATAAATATACACAATACAATACAATACAAATACACTTTATTGCACACCCCAATACAGAAACAGTACAAATAATACAACACATAAAGAAGAGGTAAACAACAGGCGGTCTTATCGCTAAATGAAGGATTATTGGGAGGTCCTTGGAGATCTACTAAAATGATGAGAAGGAACTTTTTGAATATCACAACATTCTTTTATTGTTTACTTGACACGTTACATAATATTTACATGACTTCCATTAGACAGTTGGACAAAGAGTGAATTCTCGGATTTTGAATTCAAAATCTGACATTCCATATTTAAAATTAAAAGTCAAGCTCGAGTCGATTGCCAATCAAACCTCTTCACACTAACACTAAAAAGCAATATATCGTCCTATTACTGCAAATACCTATTAAGTGACTTTATGACAAAAGTGGTTTTTTTAGACCTTTAGAATTAATTTTTCAAGCTTTACAATCTGGTAAAACCCATTTTTTGATACGACCTTTCGTTCCAAAAATAACTCACAGCGTAAGGCAACATATTGATGATTTGGTAGCATTATGTACTGGAAGAAATTGAAATGTGTATAATAACACAATGATTCATGTGTTCACCTCCAAGTAAAAACTGTTACCATGTTTTACCGTGTTTTTGCATACTCATTTTATGAAATTATACCCGTTGTATATTCTAACAGTAGCTTCTATGTATACATATTTGGTATTTGCGTAAATGATTATCCAGCAAATTCTTTATTTTATGCCAAGCTAAATATACCAAACATCTTTATATGTTATTGTCTGAAGATCTACGTATTCATCAAACTGCAATATCTTTCTGCTAAAAAACTGTACAGTGACTTAGTAGGTTTTGCATGTAACTTTATTCCAATGTTAACATGTAGTTGTACAGGCAGAACCAACTAAGTGCGCTTACAAGCTTCGGACCGTAGCCGTAGCTAACTTTACTCAGTTGCGACTCACGCGCCGATGTAACATTTGATATTCTTATAATTGTAGTGAATAATTTGTTTAGAATCCTAAGTTAATGACACTGTGTGATACAAATGAGTGCCAGGAGTAGAAGACTCGTTAGTATGGTCACGGAAGACAAGGATGCAAACCGTAAGTAATATTATTTTGGCCTAAATTTAAATTGGAGGTTCGTATGATTGTATTGTATTTTTAAGACGTTTATGGTCCGTAAATGAATATTTTAACTGTTTTATGTATATACTATAGATTTTAATAAAGAATAGACTTGGATAGTTCTGCAAAGAGGATATACCTCGGATGTAGGCAGGTACAAGGTCAATTAAAATATCCAAGGCGCCCGCTGTGTGCCGTGCCGGCCGGTTGACAATGTAAGTAGGTAGGTGCCTACTTCTGTGTTTATCTGCAAATCCCGAGTGTCTTATATCAGGATCCTACCTACTATCCAGACGAAGAGGACCAGCAGCGAGCTCCTGGCAACGACGGCGATGATGATGGTGATTTAATTACATTGCAGGACTTATTAGGCGGCACTGCTAATGATAGCATTGAATCTTTTACTATATCACCACAGCTTGGCACCAGTCACCAATATGAAGAGATAAATAACGAAACAGACTTATTAGGCGCCAATGCTAATTGTTTATTTTTTATTGTTTATTGTTTATTCATGCAACACACAAGCTTACAGTTCAGGCACCAAAGCGCTTACATGTTAAATAATAATATTAATAATTAGAATTATTTACAATATCCACAAATAGTTAAACATTACAAACTAGGTACAATCACTCAAAAACATATATAAAGCTGTGGAGAACGATCCTGGGGAGTCATAAAAGACATCAACATCAGGTCTTTGGATTGATAGTTCGTTTAGGAGTGAGAGTGCCCGATTGGTGGGAGCATTGTTGGTTTGACGCGTACGCACCCCGCCCACGGCGAACAGTCTTCTCCGGCGTCGCGGAGGCAAAGCGCCGCCCTCACTGGCGCCTACTACGCACGTCCTCGGCGCTGGAGCGAGCAATCCTATCCGCTCAAGCACCTTAACATTACTGATTCTGTTTCGCAACAAGTTATAGTAATGGATCACTAATAATATTTTACGTCGCAGTTCTAGCGTATCCAATCCCACCATTCCCGACACAAACATCGAGGGGAAAAGAAGTGGATAGTATCCGTAGATCCTTTTATACATATAGCGAGAAAACTTTCTCTGTATCCTTTCCACCATGAGAGAGTACTTTGCCTCGTGAGGATCCCAAATGCTGAAAGAAATAATGAAAGCGTTAAATCTTTTTACAGTACATATGGGGCTACTTTATAGCACTAGTGCGAGAAGTAGCATATTATGTTACGGTGTCGAACATTTAAAGGGCCATATGTACTGTAAAACGTTGTACGATACATGTGCGAATAGGTAATTCGCAACTCGTGTCGATTTAAAACACTCCCTTCGGTCGTGTTTTAATTTATCGCCACTCGTTTCGAATTTCCTATTTTTCGCACTTGTATCGTAATGTACTATACTATATCACCACAGCCTGGCACCAGTCACCAATATGAAGAGATAAATAACGACACAGTCTCTGAGATTGCTACTCTAATATTATCAGATGTGTTAGAGTTGGTTTGGCCTGAAGTGAAAACATTAAGCCGTTGGCAAGCTGCTGATCCGAGCTTGGAAAAAAAACGTCGCAAAAAAAAGACGTGCGGAAGGGTTGTCGTATACAACTAATATCCACATAAGAGCCCCAAAAGTCCCTAAGACAGTTGATTGTACAAAATGCTTATTCAAATGTACAGATACATTCACCGAACAAGACCGAGCGAAAATATGTAGAATCTACTGGCATTTGGACTTTGTGAGCAAAAAAACTTTATACTGTCTCGTGTTACAGTCCAGCCACCAAAGAAAGTCCTGGTAGAGAGAAAACGTCCAGCTAGACCTTACACTACAAAGTGTTTTTTTTTTATTTAGGCGCAGAGGAGCGACAAGTTTGCCAGAAATTATTTTGCTCTACTTTAGGCATCTCACAGGCAACTCTCGGTGACGCGGTTAAATACCGAGATGAAATTGGATTTTACTCCGGTGCTGATGGACGAGGACATCATATTCCGCCAAATAAAACTCCCCCAGAAAAAGTGCAAGAAGTAGTTGACCACATTTCTTCCTTTCCTACAATCCCTCCATTGTAAAATAATTGATAAAATTTCAGTTTATTCATTTCAAATACCAACAAATTATTACTTTGTGCTAACAACTAGTTTCTTTAGTGAAAACACTGTAATGAGTAAAATTATGGAGCCTTTAATAAGAAATTCCAATATTGTTTACAGGTAAAACCACTTATACTTTGGTCGATTTTCAGTTAAATTGAAAAAATACGAAAACCTATAGGTATTTACTATTATCTTGGGGCTAGTAGATACATTATATGTAAAGTAAAGCTGAATTAAATAGATATACAGGCATAAATGCTTTCCTGAGGGATATATACCAAAGTATATTTCTACAGGCAAAACCTATTAAGTGCGCGACTATTTCATTTTAATCTTATTTTTATCGTCAATTAGACACAATCTGGATCTTTTGTATGATTAGGTAGTAAACTAGATAAAATTATGCTTAGGAATTTATAAATACAGTGTAAATTTGTTCATATTTTTACATAGAAAAGAACATCTAAACATTCAAATATCATTATCTGAACACACGATTTTTGCACTTAATAGGTATTTGCAGTAATAGGACGATATGTGCGCGAAAAATGCATTCACATAACCGGAACAAAAGAATTAAAAGATTGAAAAGCTTAAAGCGGTTATAACCCCGCATAATGATTTACACATTTCAGTGTTAGGTATAACTTTTGATGCAAAGTCTGATCTATAATTAAACAAGGGTAGGTTGATTAAGACATGTTCGTATCTTGTTCTGCGGCGGTAGGCTGATTATCATACAAGTATCTTTTTTTTTTGCTTATGTTTTTGTACTGTGCTACTAACATAGTTATTAAGATACGCTGTAACTAACCATATATGGATCAATTTGGTCTGAAATAAATGTTTTTATTTATTTATTTATTTATAATAGATCTAACAGGCCGCGTAGCCAACATGCAAATCTACGGAAGGTGGAGATAAGGAACGAAATCTCCATGTACCAAAAAGTGTAATCAAAAAACTTTAAATAGGTGGCGCTACAATACCTAGAGTACTTGAACAAAAAAATCAAATCATGGACAGCGCAATTCACTCCGTCAATAACGCCTAGGTTCTTAGCTACTCTAGCGCTACTCTGGAGAGATTTGGAACTATTATTTATAGCTGACAGCTGGACACTTTTGCAACAGTTCTGCCATAAGAGATGCCACTCCTCTTAATTCCACACTCCATAATGCAAATCGCATACGCTCCGTAGCGATCGAAACGCAACTGTCACTGTCGCATTAATATGGATAATATGGAAGAGTGATAGAGACAAAGCGTTTCGTTGTCATAGCGATTGTCATTGTCACCTTGGCTAGGTTGGCAGATCTCATGACAACTCGGTACAGATTATGACAGCTTTGATTGCTCTTATTAGCAAGGGTTTTATTTAGGGTTTTATAATTGGCTCTTTGTTATCTATATATATAACTATTGTACAATCTATAGCTGTTGGTTCTCCGAACAATAAATAATAATAATAATAATAATAATAGACAATAATCTGTTAGATTTCAACATCGATAGACTAACTTCTGCCCCCAATAGGGTTGTTTCCAGTTTTTTGAAACGCTTGTATTACGTTCTATAACTAAAAGTTGCCCTAAAATTCAACTTTTATACTAAAAACGGCTTTAAATATGTTAAACTAACAAAATATATTTTGACAGATGCTTTCGCGCCCAAAACGCTCTTTGAAAATTGTGTGACGTCACAGTTAACGGTTTGACACATAACTACATACACACGTAGAAGATACGAACTGTCAACTGACATTTGTCATTTAATGTTTATCGCCTAACTGTCAACAGTGTCAATCCGAGAGTTGTGACGTCATCAGAATCTTCAATGACGTTTTGAGTTCGGTCACGTGACGTGTGCCAAAAGACATTTTAAATTAAATATTTACAAAAATATGGTCATTATATTGGTATGGTCATTAAAAGTAACATGTTCTTATAATCCAAAAGAATTTATTGGGATACAATTCTGCCCTAAGATTTGTAGATGGAAACAACCCTATTTAGTCCTCGTTGTATTAATACTTTCCATACCATACCCATACCATATTTTTAATACTACGTAGATGCCAAAGAAGCATATAGCCCGCCTGATAGTAAGCGGTCACCGTAGGTATGAACGTCTGCAACTCTAGAGGTGTTACATGCGCATTGCCGGCTCGGCCCGAATATTATGTTAAATTCCATTCCTCTTTTAACATTTTAAGGCATGATTTTCGTGATAAATTTGTCTTATGACGCCGCCTGGGCTCCTAAATTTCATGCAAATCGGTTCAGTGGTCGATGCGTGAAGGAGTAATTTGTCAAAATAATGATCCAAATTTGAATAGAACAGGAGATCTTTTTATAGGCCTCTGGGTAGGTAGGATAAGCCTAGTAATTCCTATTCTGGCCGAGGTAACTTTAAGTGCGGAAATAACTTTCGTATGTCCCGATGATCTCCTATCCAAGTAGCAATTCTCAACTCATTATCGAGAAATTTTGTGAGTAGGTTCAATGATTAAATAGAATTTTTTGTCGATTCGAGTTTTGGAAACATTTCGAAATGGCGAAACATTTGGAAACTTAGTAAATACTCAGTTTTAAATTATGCTCGCTTCACAAAGCCACTACGGTAATAAATACCGTACTTCGCAAACTCTCTGCCTCTAACGAGCGCTCGGTAGCTTCGTCGTAAATTATAATTGACATTCACACCCGCTCCATTGCGCTTTACGACACAAACACGTGCGTACACTGCATATCAGTTCAGTTATTATTGATGTTTGTGTCAGCGCTGGTCACGTGTTCGAAACCCGACTCGTATTTAGCAAATAATTTCTTGAAACTTATGCCCTAAATATCCTTCTTCTTCCTCGCGTTGTCCCGGAATTTTTGCCACGGCCCATGGGAGCCTGGGGTCCGCTTGACAACTAATCCCAAGATTTGGCGTAGGCACTAGTTTTTACGAAAGCGACTGCCATCTGACCTTCCAACCCAGAGGGTAAACTAGGCTTTGTTGGGATTAGTCCGGTTTCCTCACGATGTTTTCCTTCACCGAAAAGCGACTGGTAAATATCAAATGATATTTCGTACATAAGTTCTGAAAAACTCATTGGTATGAGCCGGGGTTTGAACCCGCGATCTCCGGATTGCAAGTCGCACGCTCTTACCGCTAGGCCACCAGCGCTTCCGCTAGGCCACCAGCGCTTCGATGCCCTAAATATCCGGTGAAGAAAAAACATGAGGAAATGTAGCCGCTGTGAAGTTGTGGAACGAGTTGCCTCTGTCAATTTTTTTCAAACAAAACAGTCTACGATGTGAATATACAGGTCATAATAAGCAATTTTTATTATGGGACCAACCCCGAAATCACGAAAAAAAATGGTTGTTTAATTTTGGCTGGTGTTGATATTTTTATGAGAGCGCAAATTTATTTTCGCAATTTCGGAGTAGTGAAGCCAATTCCTGTTAATTTGATGTGATCCTTTGTAAGTACAATAAAGTGATTAGTAGGCTAGAAGGTCAGATTTCACAAGCTTTCATATAAAGACTGTGACCTGAACATGAAGTTCCTGAGCAGACTGCTGAGGGCCCCCCGAAATTCGCAAAATGCGGGATCTTTCTTTTTTACTGCAATGAATGAGTAATTAGACTGACAGAGAAAGATGCCCGATTGCCTGCAATTTTTGAACTTTGATTTTCGCAGTTATAGCCCTGGTTCAAGAACACCATGAAGATTATGATAAGTAGAGTACAGACCAATTTGACGTGCCTGATATCAGACTCTTAACTGATGTCATTTAGTTATCGTGCATTTCGCTCGTACTTGCCCGTACATGTGTTAGCGCAGGCGAGACGCACGATAACTAAACTTAAGCTTGGGCTGATCATTGGTTTTCTTTTGGATTAAGTAGTAGGGAAACGGTCAACATAGACTATGAACGCCTGTTGGTTGGTTGGGGATGTTGAGTGTTTGACGACGTGTCTGGCCTGTGGTGGTACATAATACACGCCGTATTTTGCACAATATCATAAAGTAAAGTAAACTTATAATATATTATCATAGTACAAAGAGTGGGGAAGTACGTTATCTTCATACAAACAAACGCACCGCGCGCGGCGTGTATGTGTGCGCCATAGTATCTATGCGTCGCCGCACGCACACTCAAACAAAATCTCGACCCGTTTCGCAGTGCGCCAGACGGGGATTTTGTTTGAGTGTACGTGCAGCGATACATAGATACTATGGCGCACACACAAGCCGCGTGGTGCATTTGTATGAAGGAAGATAACGTACTTCCCCACTCTTTGTACTATGATATTATCCCCAAGCTACGACGCTGTAAATTATAATAGGCATTCACACACGCTCCATTGCTCTGAATTACGAGCACAAACATGTGCATATTAATTCCGTTATATTGGTGTTTGCTGACCCCTGCACTTGATTTACTGCTATGTGGCTATGAATTGATATGGAATACGAGTTACGAGTATCATCTGTCTTTTAGTAATGTGTCGATAGATGTTTATTGGTTGCGTATTCAAAACTTTTTCATCACACTCGCTCAAAAAAGATCTTATTTCATGCAAGTGTACTGAAGGACGAAGGCCTATATCGTTCCCGCGGACTAATTAAGTACCTAAGAATATTTCAAACTCGGGTAGTTAATTCCCTCCTGCCTGCGGCTGTCGGGAATTACCATCCTCTCTTCCAAAATTTCATTTACCCCCCTCGTTACACAATGTACCTACTAGTTCTACATCATTAACCTGCTAGTTACATTCGAGAAAATTGCTTTTCTCCATCATTTATGTGGGTTTTATGAATGCATTCGTATTTATTTTACATGTAAAATGTTTAGTAGTAGTAAAACACTTTATTGCACAAAACCAGTATATAACAAAGAGAAAATACAATAAATGTGTACAAATGCGAAGGAGTTAATACATAGCTGGTAAGTACCAAGGTTGTATAAATACTGTCTATTATAAATTTCATAGTGCATTACTTAGTTCGCTGTAATGCTGTGTACATTTTTTGAATCAATAAAATCAAATAAAAAATAAAATAAATTATACGACATAACGATATCTAAATGAGAACTTATCTAAACCAGATTTTATCCTTATCGTACCTCTTTCTTGGAATCGGGCCGTTATTCTGTGCTACAGCCTACACGGCGTAGCAATCGTAGCATAATATATCGCTACGATAGAGATACCACATTCACCACCAGCGCGACCTACGCGCTACGAGCGAAGCCGATAAAACGGGAAAACCCGTATGTAGCGAAAAGTGTCCACGAACAGAATCCGCCGAGTGAATATGTTGAGATGGTACAGTCAGCATCAAGAGTAGCGGATGAAACGACGCGCTAAAATTATCTGTCATCCCGGATAACTTTTCTAAATATAGATAAATTTCTCAAATTAACGTTCAAAACCATATTTTTTACGGTCTTAGTTGTTCTATATTAAAGATTACTTTTTGTTAAGCCGTTACAGAATGGTAGATACTTATGAAGCGTTATTTGATCCGCTACTTTTGATGCTGACTGTACCTACCAAAAGACAAGGCGCATTCAGATTTTAAAAACATTATATTCATTTTCACATATGAGCTGTGGTCTCATTATTCTTTAAAAACTGATGAGAAAGTTGCATTTTATTCACAAGAGTGGCAAAGGGACAATGCATATTTAGTGTTGTTTCTTCATGTTGGATGAATAATAAGTAAGTAAGTAAATATTCTTTATTGCACCAACAATTATACAGTTTACATACATGTAAAACTACAAATGAATTTGAAAGGAAAATAGAACCAGGTAACAACAGGCGGTCTAATAATAAGTATTCAATTCAATAACTTATATATGGATTTTTCGAACCAAAAATCTACCGCTTGCTCGAAACTCAATATTACGCGGGGTTAAACAACAACTTTACCCACTTCTAAAAAAATAACGAATAATTTTAATGGATAGTAGACGACCGTTTCTCCTTGTAAATGGCATATTGGGTTTGTTTAAAGTGAAAAATATTTAAATGTGTAGATACCATTTTATGCCTAAGGACTGAAAAAACACCTGTACGAGTATTTTATATACCTAATGTACCAACAAAAACCGGCCAAGAGCATGTCGGGCCACGCTCAGTGTAGGGTTCCGTAGTTACTCTTCCGTAACAATAAGCTAAATTGGAGCTTAAAGTATAGTAAATTGTTAACCAAGGGAACGGTACCTTTCACGCGAGTTAAACAAATAGGCAAATTTGCATAATCAGTAGCTAATTAAAGTAAGTCTTTTTACTATGAAGGGAAAACTTTTTGCGATTACTCAAAAACAGCTAAACTGATCATGTCCGCTATAGTTTTCATTTCATGTCGTTCTTAAGCTCTACTTCCACGATTTTTGTCATATTTTTTAGACCTATGGTTCAAAAGTTAGAGGGGGGGGACACATTTTTTTTTTCTTTCGGAGCGATTATCTCCGAATATTTTCACTTTATCAAAAAATGTTTCTTGAAAACCCCTATTAGTTTTGAAAGACCTTTCCAACGATATTCCACACTCTAGGGTTGAAGCGAAAAAAAAATTTCACCCCCACTTTACGTGTAGGGGAGGTACCGTAAAAAAAATTAAATTTTTAGATTTTATTGTACGACTTTGTCGGCTTTATTGATTTATATATCCATGCCGAATTTCAGCTTTCTAGCACTAACGACCACGGAGCAAAGCCTCGGACAGACAGACAGACAGACGGACAAGGCGAAACTATAAGGGTTCCTAGTTGACTACGGAACCCTAAAAAGAAATTGTGTCTTCTCCGTCGTTCTATTATTAAGAAAATCGAATTTTAAACCGCCTTATATGCCGCTAAAATTTATTATGCCTCTAATTTTCTTGAACATAAAATAATTATTAAAAAAATCAATTGTTGAAAAAACTTGAACTGCCTGAAAAAATATTATTTGTCTGATGCTTTCACGAGGTAACTACTTCTAAATAAATACCATTGGTGTGAAGTTAAGCTCATTTTTAGTGACGAAAGAAAGGAGCTTATTCGGCCAGCCCCACAACTGACCAACAGCCACGAAGAGTCAATATTATTGTAATAAAATAAAGTGGATTGCATCAACGCGCACACTGAACATATCGTTTTATTGCCCAACGATTAGCCCCAAGCTTTGACAATAGCTCTATTCAGCCACGTAGCATTCTTAATGTCTATGGTTTAAAGGTTAGTTCTCATTGAACGCATCCACTTCGAAGTGTTTTTTTTTTTAAATATACCCTTGAGTTTTGTAATGTGTATGAAAAGGACTCTATTGGATGGATTTAGGGTTGTTTTTCCTTTGATATTATTAAGTGTTTTTGGATTGACCACGGGATGACCACAGCAAGTGGTCAGAGTAAATAGAAATTAAGTGGCTATCGCTTTTGCATTTGTTAGGTTTATGGTATAATTGATAATGATAATATAGACGTTGCGTTTGTTATAAATGCAAAGCTGTTTGGTTTGTGTTAATGGAAAAGTGAGTTAGTATTCTATTTTATTAAACAGACACTTGTAAATATGTAAAAAAAAATGTTCTACATTTTAGACAATATCTTATACCTTTAAACGAGCAATTCTTGTATATATATAAATATATATATTTCCGGGATCTCGGAAACAGCTCTAACGATTTTTCTGAAATTTGGTATATGGGGGTTTTTGGGGGTAAACAATCGATCTAGATTAGTCTTATGTTTGGGAAAACGCGTGTTTTCGAGTTTTCATGCATTTTTCTTTCGACGCAGAATATGGTCGCTAATTTCGTGTTGCCGGCCACTGTCCGTCTGGTCCAGCGGGTTAAGTTAAGACGCGGACTGCTAAACGAGTGTTACGGGTTCGAATCTCGCTTGGTGACTAACTTTTGTTTTTTTTTTTATATGTTCAATTTTATATATAATTTTTTAATTTTTATTGGTTTAGACAAGTTTAATTTAGGAAAAAAATTTAGTTAAGATTATCACCTATACACTACCATATTACAATAAATAGTTATAACCGAGCAACGCTCGGTCGCCCAGGTACTGTTATTTTAAAAGGTAAAAAGATATAAGTATACTGTACAGCAAAAAAAATATATCGTGTATTTAGACGTGTTGCAGACGTGTTATGTACACGTCGTTTGGTTTCTAAAATTTTCTTCACGTCGGTGGCAAACAAGCAGACGTGTTGCATGATAATAAGTAGGTACTGTAAGTAGTAACCGCTTATAAGCATGATGACCTTTTTATTTGTAAATTTAGTGTTAGTGTAAGTATTAGTACGTATAAGTATATCTCTCCTAAAGGGATTAATATATTTAATAATTGAATAAAATTACATATATCGTCAAGGGAATAAATGAAAACTGCATAATCATAAAACTGTAACCATAAACCACATATCCCGTAATCAAATAATAACTCAACCAGAAACATGACGCAACAATCGCAAAATTTATAACTGCCAACAACTCGTAAATTCATAAATGGAAACACAAATCGAAAAAACCGCAAAATGATGCGCTCACAAACATCCCTATAGCAATTGTGTTAGGGTTCATTTTTTAATGTAACAGGGGTTTCTACAAATGGTTATTTATTTTTAATCGAATTAATCGGTAATCGGATTGAGTGGTCAGCGTGAATGGCGGTTGATTGTCAGCCATTATTGCGCCCCCGAATTTGAAATGGTTCTAAATTTAAATTTGGGTCCGTTCTAATTTTGTTAATTGTTATTTTGTTTCACTGCCTGGCTGCTGAAAGTAATTCGAGTGGGTATCATGTTGGAAAGTAAAAGAAAAATCGGTACGCATTTAACATTTTCATTTATTGTTAATATATTCAGTCAATATTTATAGTCGAACTATAACAATAAAGAAGTCAAAGCCTGTCAAAGCTGTTAAACTAAAAAACATGCCAATAACCACCCACCACTGAACACTCAAGTTCATTAGCATTTATGAATAAAATATATTTACATTGAATTTATATAATACATATTTTACTTAAATACCTATTATTATTATTATTGTAGCTTGTGGGCCTTTGAATGCCACGTCGACCAGGCATTGGTCTATTGTGACAGCCCTTTAAAGTTCATTACTGATGCCCGTTGAATCCAGGAAATTCCAGATTCTTTGGGCCGTAATGTTCTGTACCTCATAGGGTTGCAATACGTGCCGCCCTAGGTGGGTACTTCTTTTTGACATTAGTGGTCCACAGGAGCAGAGAATGTGCATTGCAGTCTCCTCTGACTCATGGCAGAACCTGCATGTCGCGTCTTGTTTCTTTCCAATTTGAAACATGTGTTTGTTCAATTTACAGTGTCCAGTCAAAATTCTGGTCACCGCGCAGGCTTTGTGTCTTTTGAGCCCTAGAAGCTCCCTAGCATTTTTGCTGTTGAACCCTTTGATTAGAGCTTTCGAGTGTTCTTGTCCTTTTACGAACTTCCACCAATCGTTTGCCCTTATTTTTTCTAAATTGCTGAGCAGTGAATATGCATCCCGTTTTGTGATTCCACAGAACGGTTCTGGGCCGACCAGGGGTGTGTCTGCGCCCTTTCTAGCAAGTTCGTCCGCTTCTTCGTTTCCGTTAATGTCGGAGTGCCCTGGTACCCATCTAAGTGTGACTTTGTTGGAGTTTGCCAGTGCATTGAGGTTTGTTTTACAGTTCTGGACTAGTTTTGAGTTTGACTCAAGGGATTCTAGTGCCAGCAGAGCAGCCTGGCTGTCTGAGTTGATGTAGATATGTTGGTGTCGTAGGTTTTTATCCAGGTTAATCTCCGCACTTTTGTTGATGGCGTAGACTTCAGCCTGGAAGATTGAGGCCTGTGTGCCCATGCTGACGCTGGCTCTGAGCTTAGGTCTCTCACCATAGATCCCACATCCTACATCAATGCCCTTCTTGGAACCATCCGTGTACCAAATATGGCTTCCCTCTTCGACGAACATTTGGTTGTTGGTCCATTTGTCTCTAGGAGGTATTTCTACTGTAAATACCTAACTACTTTTCCTACTTTCTCGTTCTTGTCTAGTCGCGAAGACTACCGTTTATGTCCGTAGCATTTGCTATTGCTCCGACGAAGCAAGATATTTCAAGCAACTGGTTTTGATAATTTAGATACATAATATGCACTCTTTGCTTTCAAATAGACTACAATATTGATTTTATCTTTTTACAATATCATTTCAAACAATTGGAATTAAAATGTAACTAACATTCATTATCTGCTCTTTTATCGTAAAATAAGAAACATAATTTTAATTGCAAGCATTTGTTGATTTGTTGACAGCAGTTGAAATTGATTGTTCGTAAAATTCAAATGCGATCGTCGAATCAAAAGTTGACGAGCGCGTGACAGCCGTAACAAAATCGTTTAAATGTTGGGATCATTCATTTATTTTGTAAATTGAATTTTATTGCTTTGTGGCAAGAGGGGTGGAAAACACTGTGTTTTAATTGTCGTTTTAATGGTTTCAAATGAATAAAGATTTAAATAAAGAGTTTTATTTACTAATTTCAGTAACTCTTACCGTGCCAGAGAACCACGGAACACACCCTCTGAGCGTGTTCGCTTAACACATTGAGTGCCGGGAACCCGCTAGGCGGGCGCTCGTTTCGTAGTTAGTTTCCTCTACAAAGCGGGAAAACGCTAGAATCGGCTACGCGTGTAGCGCTACGAAAACATTGGCAGTGAATGCGTTAACTCGTTCGTGTTTACTTTTTGTATACGAGTAGGTGCTAACATAATCTAAGGAATTGTAACTAACA
The DNA here is from genome assembly GCF_033807575.1 of Cydia pomonella. Lineage (NCBI taxonomy): Eukaryota > Metazoa > Arthropoda > Insecta > Lepidoptera > Tortricidae > Cydia > Cydia pomonella. Next base: position 2,569,909 of record NC_084708.1, read on the forward strand.
TTTTTCTTTATGGGCCCCGGCCTGAAATAAACGGATATTTAATTTAACTTTGTGTATGTCGGCAACATATCAATACCCCTAGTGTAAATTTGATCGACATCATAACGTGACGAACGCGTTTGCGTTAAGTCTCATTTTGTATAGGATTTTGAGTTTCCAAAACGTCCCGCTTGGCGCGCTCTTTCTAAATCCAATACAAAATGAGACTAAACGCAAACGCGTACGTCACGTTTCAAAATCGAATTTATTTACACTAGGGGTACAGGTTAATAACTGTTTAAGTTTTGGTTCTAAGTCAAGTTTGGTATCATTTTCAAACTGTATGTACGTAGATTTCATTAAAAACGATTCAGAGATTATTGATTCCCCATACAAACATCCACCTCACTTTTCACTTTGAAGGGATATTTTTGGGATAAAAACTATTCTATGTTCTTCCCCGGGACTCAAATTATGCCTATACCAAATTTCATGTAAATCGGTTCAGCGGTTATTGATTCCCCATATATACTTCCACCTCCCTTTTCTTCCCCTGAGTGTTGAGTCCCGGGAAAAACCAGCATAGATTTTATCCCAAACACCATGGGATAAAATCTATGCTGGTCTCTCCCGGGACTCAACTGTCTCTTTTTCAAATTTTACGAGTAACTAAATTGGTTCAGCCTTGGCGTGAAGAGGAATTTAAGTTTTTTTCCATATTTTATATGTTTTTACTTCGGAATGGTTTCAATATACAGTACAGGCTAATAATATATCACCTCCATGTTTTTACTGTGTAACTTTTTCTATATATTTGTGAAGGACTTCCACTTCTACCTCATTACTTTAGGTAGTCTAGTAGTATTCCTCTGTGCGAGCGACGAGAAAAATTGGTCTCATGTAATGGATTTTTCAGATTTTTAATTTTTTTGTTAGAATGTATGGTCAACTTCATTTTTTCTTATTAGAGCTTTTTTAGTAATATGCTGATCAGGAGTCTCCTATCGTAGGTAATTCACAGTATTTCCTTGCAGTATTCATCATATATTTGTATAAAATAACTAGTAAAATATTCAATCTACAAACTAACGCTATACCCGTTCATAACTGCCGGTATTTAACTTTACTTAATTTTATATTATACACATAGTTTTAAGATTAGACCCTATGCACTTTATATTGCTATGTCTTACAGGGTCCATGTGGAACTACCCAGACTTTGTAATATCGATAATACCATGGTTGCTATAAATAAATAAATATGAAATATGAAATATTCATTTCATTTATTCATTTCATTTATTCGTTGCAACCATGGTATTACAGATGTTCTTTAAATAGAGTACAATCATGGACCCTACTAGGGCGTAGCAACATTTTTATGTCTAAGTACTTATTTCTAAGGCACTCTCTTATAAAATAAATCTGTAAACAACAATGACAAATAGAATAATAGGTAATTAAAATCAAATATTTACAGCATTACAATAATTAAAATCACGTACTATCCATATAAGTAGTGTTATTATTATTATATCACTCTAACATTTATCATGTTCCATTTTTATTAACTACATAATTATGGTTATTATTAAGTATTTATTTATTCGAATTATTCATAAATTCTTGTAGGTTGTATGGACATTCAGTTAGAAGGTAACTCTTAAGCTTATTTACAAAATTATTATATTTGATTTCATTTTTTATATACTGAGGGATGTGGTTATAAATTCGAATGGACATTGAGTAAGGGCCTTTACTGAACATTTGGTGGTTGGCTGGAATTGCTTGCACAAGTTTATTCCGATTACGCAAGTTATGTAGTTGTGGCTTGGGGTTTTGGATTTTAAACAAGTCTTCGTATTTTCGCACAAATTTACAAGTTTCCAAGATGTATAAGGATGTGAGGGTGAGTATATTTAATTTTGCGAAAAGTGGTTTGCAACTTTTTTCAGTTGTTGTCTTGGCTAGAACTCGTATGCATCTTTTTTGTAGTAAAAATAGGTCATTAATGTTTACACTATTTCCCCACAAAATTATGCCATATTGGAGCCATGATTGTGCAAAAGCATGGTACGCAGATACCGCAGTTTTTAAATTGGTGTTTAATAATATTTGTTTGAGCGCATACGCAAATCTTGATAATTTAGCCGAGATTTTATCAATGTGGGCTTTCCAGTTAAGGTTTTCATCTATGCTCAAGCCGAGTAGTGGGCAGCAAGGGCGGATCCACCGTTGTGGGCACGATGGGCATGCCCACAACCCTAATAGAGTGCCCTATTGATTCGCCGAACAAAATTACGCCGATTTTTGTTTCGCAGACGCTTTGGCAGAATTTCACTACGCAGGGTAGTCAGTTGGCAACTTGGCATAACATTGATAGGCAGATTTACTTTTCGTAGAATAATTGTTTGGTAACCGTCATAATTACCCGAGAAACCTTTGGTCAAAACACGCTAAGTAGAGTGTTTTTTGTATTAATTAGAAATAAGCAATAGGAGTTTTTTAGCGTAGTTATAGGTATGTATCTAAACATGGACTGCAATAATTTGCTTGCGATTTTCAATACATTACCTTTTACGCCATAATATGTATATGTATGCAGTATAAGTAAAGAGGCCCACTGATTGTGAGAGTTAGAATAGCGGGTGTGCCTAAATAAAAATAAATGAAAAGCATACCATATTTTTGTACCTAAAATGTACTATTTAGTACCTCCGTTAAAAAAAATTGTACCTCACGGTACACAAAGTTATCACCAAAAAACAGTACACCCGCCATCCTGACAGTCAGAATGGCGGGTGTACTTTATTACGCTATATTCCCGTGGTTATTGATAAATTCTATAAAAGCCAAGTTTTTGTACCTTTTTTGTGCCTTTATATTCAATTATAATATGAGCCATTTTATTTGTGGTTTCCAAGTTTTACTCATTTATATTTTGCTTGCTATTACACTTTTACAGGCGTTATAATTTTTCAAGTTATCGATCTCATTTTTAATAAAAAACGTACAATTATTTTTATTAAGTCAGGATTTAGTACCCTTAATGTTTAATCTGTTAAGTTCAAATAACTCAGAAAATCATGTCTTAAAAAAGGCTAGGCGCCAGTTCAAATAAATCTTCCTAAGAAAAATCATTTTTAAGACATGTTTTTCTGAGTTATTTGAACTTAACAGATTAAACATTAAAGGTACTAATTCCTGGCGTATTAAAAATAATTGTACCATAGCGTTTTTTCTTAATAATGACATCGATAACTTGAAAAATGATAACGCCTGCGAAATTGTAATAGGAAGCAAAATATAAAATGAGTAAAACTTGGAAACCACAAATAAAATGGCTTATATTATAATTGAATATGAAGGTACAAAAAAGGTACAAAAATTTGGCTTTCATATAATTTATCAATAACCACGGGAACATAGCGTAATAAAGTACACCCGCCATTCTGACTGTCAGGATGGCGGGTGTACTGTTTTTTGATGATAACTTTGTGTACCGTGAGTTACAATTTTTTTTAACGGAGGTGTTAAATAGTACAAATTAGGTACAAAAATATGGTATGCTTTTCATTTATTTTTATTTAGGTACACCCGCCATTCTGACTCTCACCACTGATTACCAGTTTGCCGGAAGATAAAAGCTAAAAATTGCGAATAACTGACAGGCCGATATCGTCCGGCGAACTGGTAATCAGTGGGCAATTAAGTACCTCAGTTGCTAAATTACTAACTAAACTGTTTTTATTATTAATTTGACTGTCACTTTCTTCGAAATTAAATAAAAAAAAAACATTACTCGAGTAAATGCCTGCGTAATGATTTCCCAACTCAACAAATAGCATAACAATGTTTTTTTGCAAACCAATTTGTAGACATTTCCGTATTAAAAAAAAAAAATTACCATTTTTTTCTTAGAATGATTAGATTTATTCAGTTGCTATATAGTTTATAGGTAAGTAAATCAAATCAAAACATTACAAGCCTAACATTTGACAAATAAATAATTTATTTAGTCATTTTTAATAGATTGCCGTCTTTGTTTGATATAAAGCAAAAAGATTTACCTTTAACTTCAATTAAATAGTAACTTAACCTAACCAAACAGTCTTTTTAGACAACAGTTCGTTTTTGTGGGGGTCGCAGCTCGTAGCTCTAACCTACCCAGCTTTTCCGGCAACAGTTTGTCTTTGTGGGGGTCGCAGTTCTAACCTAACCTGCTTTTCTGGCAACAGTTCGTCTTTGCGGGGGTCGTAGTTCTAAACTCACCTATCTTTTTTTTTCTGGCAAGGTTTGTCTTTCTGGAGGTCGCAGTTCGAACCTTATCTGCTTTTCTAGCAAGAGTTCATTATTACGCGGGTCGCAGTTCTAACTTCACTTTCATTTTTTTAGAAACAATTCGTTTTTATAATTATTGTTAAAAATAAATATACATATAAATAAAACTGACTAAACATTACTATGGAAAAAACATCGTTTGTAAAGTTCAAAAGTTAGACAAACTAAAAATTGTTAAATATTTTAAATCAGGTGAAACATTTTGGTCTAATGAATGTTGTTGAATTATTGTTAAGAGAATGATAATAAGTATTGGGTAAAATTGGATTGAAAAATGTACAGTTGGAAAATATTTGTTGGGAAATGAAATTTGGTTAAAAATATTTTGGTATAATAGCAATATCCCACAATTCTTCCAATAATCTACCTATATTCTGTTAATTTACACAAAAGCGAATTGAACGGTATGTGAACCAAGACTACCAAACCACAAAATACCTATCTGTTTTGTGACCAAACGTTAGTCGACAAAAAGTTACATCTAGGTACGAATAAATTCCTCTGCGAAACGATGTTCGGCGAAACTTTTTCAGGGAATCGATAATCTACTAAAAATTGGTCGGGGAATCATTAGGTACCCCCCTTATAGACTTGTGACGTTACACTTTCACGCTCTATCGAGATCGATAGGCTGATGATCGTTCATGAGGCAGATCGTACTCCGTCTCGCACTTGGCCGATTTTCGGGTAGCTGTGACCACAACCTTTCTTGAGGGCTGGATCCGCGCCTGGTGGGCAGGTGCTGGTTAGTTCTAGATTTTGTGATTGGTATGAATAATTAATTTGTAATGCTAATCTTTGGTGTGGTCTAAATTGAACTAAGTTCGTTTTTTGTAGATTTATAGTTAGGTTGTGTTCTTCAAGCCAAGGTAATACATTATACATATGGTGTCTAGGGTATTAGTAACTTCAGTGGAAATCGTGCTAGAAAACACGATTGAGATGTCATCTGCATAGAGTAGGGATTTGATATTAATAGTGTCAAGTAATTTAGGTAAGTCATTTATATATAGTATAAATAAGATGCAACCCAATACGCTACCTTGTGGGATAGAGCAAGTTGTTCTTATAGTGGATGATCTTATTTTGGATACTGTTTTAGTATTGTCATTGTAGAATTCTATTTCGACTATTTGTTGGCGGTTCCTGAGGTAAGACTTAAACCATTCATACGCAATGCCACGAATACCTACTCCGTATAGCTTATTTATAAGTATATCATGTCGGACTCGATCATATGCTTTGCTCATATCTAGGAGCAACCCGAATGCATATTTTTTATTATCAATTAATGTTAAGGCTTCTTGAACAAATTTATATAATGTTAAGGTAGTAGATCTTTGTTTCCTGAATCCGAATTGTCGTTCATCAAACACGTTGAATTTGTTGCAAAATGATGTAAGTCGATTGGCCATAATGGACTCAAAAATCTTTGAAAAAGTATTGAGCAAAGCAATGGGTCGATAATTTTGGGTGTCTGAGTGGTCTCCTTTTTTATGTACTGGTTTTATTAGTGAGATTTTAAGGCTATCTGGGAATATTCCTGAGGAAAATGACTGATTTATCAGGTCTGTAAGAGGATTTGTTAACTCGGTGGCACATAATTTGACAAGTGAAGGAGGAATTTCATCAATCCCGTAGCTGTTTTTATTCTTTAAATGTTGAATACATTTAAATGTCTCGCAGGGTTGTACCGGCGACAAAAAAAATGTGTTGGTGGTTTGGTTAATGACGGGGCGGCCGCGCGGTGTACTATTTGCAGTAGTTGATCCTACGGAAGCAAAAAAATTATTAAACGTATTCGTCACTAGATGCGGATCGTTTATAATACCACCGTTTATATTTAGACTCATATTTTCGGTTTTCTTTATTTTGGCTTTATTGGTTTGTTCGCCAATAATTTGCCACATTGTTTTTATCTTGTTTTTGGATTTGTTAATTTTATTAATATTGTTAATTTTTTTTATATATATACTGCTCGTTTTAGAATTTTATCATATGTTTTAAAATGCTGTTTTAAAACTGGGTCGCCTCCTTGGTGCATTAATATTTTTAGTTGGCGTTTGTGTTCTGATGAAACTTTCAATCCCCGGGTTAACCATTGCCTTTTTGGTATGAGTTTTGGTTTGAAAGGTTTTTTTGGAATGCATTGATCAAGTAGGTTTTTAATTTCATCATGGAATCGGTCAAAATTTTCGTTTATGAAATATGAAATATTGTAATACCATAATTGAATTCGGCATCCCCGATTTATACGAAAACGATACCAAACTTGGCCTTTTTTTTATACTACGTCGGTGGTAAACAAGCATACGGCCTGCCTGATGGTAAGCAGTCTCCGTAGCCTATGTACGCCTGCAACTCCAGAGGAGTCACATGCGCGTTGCCGACCCTAGCATTCCCCTCCTCGTTGAGCTCTGGCAACCTTACTCACCGGCAGGAACACAACACTATGAGTAGGGTCTAGTGTTATTTGGCTGCGGTTTTCTGTAAGGTGGAGGTACTTCCCCAGTTGGGCTCTGCTCTAGATCTGGAATGATATAAAGATATCAAGATAGAGTGTTTTTAATTTTGTTGCATTGCGTAGAACATAACATACCTACGCATTGACATATAACAAGTCAATTAACATATGCAATCACGGGCGCACGCTTGTTTCATCTATATCTCTTGTATCCCAAATCCACTCCCAAACCCTTTCTCAAGCAACTTAAAGTTTTCAGGAGCTGTGATCTGCTTGTTAACGCCATCTATCGAAAAGTTTTGAATTCATTTTTATACAGATGTCATTAAAGGTCGACATCGACACTGATATAGAAATAAGTTAATAAAAAATATATTATACATAAAAAATTAACTGTAATACGTCTCAATCACTTCAAATAATTTATATTTGATTGTTTATTTCATATTTATGCAGTAAGACATAGATAACCTTACTCAATTCTGCCATAGATTATAGAAAGAAAGCCGTCAATGTCAAAATTGACGTCCAATGAAATCCGACCGCGCAAATTACGGATTTCGTATCGATTTTCACTGCCGTAAATATTAAAACTTGACCTGTTACAGCATTCCAAGTTCCTTTACTACCCTCGTCTCAATGTCAACACAATCGAAAACAAAAGCCATGCCTCTATTAGACTTGAAAATGTACGTGCGAGTAGTGGCGGCAGTGTTCTCTGTAAGTTTAACTGTATTTATTTTTGTATATTTACTGTTTATTTTGTCTGAGTTTGCACAAGGTTGTTGACTTACGAATGAAGAACATAATTAGCTTAAACGGTGGCTGTGATTATGTTCCTCGAAGCGAGAACAAGGGTCGCTTTGATTCGGTATGTTTATTTAATTTATTTGATTGCAGATTTCGTCTTCGACCGCGTTTGTGATGGCTCTGCTTCGTTTATTGAAGCCGGAATTATTCTATTTGGAGCCATTATTCAGTAGCGATTTGGGTTCGTATCCTCCGTTTAAAATAGCTTATAATCCGTATTGAAAGTAGTGTAAAGCCTTATACTGGCGCTATTGTAATGAAAACTCCTCGCTAATTACTTGTTTAGGTCACAAAATGCTTACTTGGTTGGTCTTGGTGTTTTGAGGATGCCTAGCATCTTGGCTTCGGATGAAATATTAACAATCAAGGAAAAAATTGACAAACGGTGTTGCAAAAAGGTGCAAGTTTGAGTCTTGCCCAAAGCGGTGTTTTTTTTCTATTTTTCCTCAACCCTTCTCCAGGCATAATATGATTATCAACCAAATAGGTGCCAATAGAATTTCAACTTAAGCATTTCGATTTAAGGTTCAAATTAGATTTTACTTTCGGGAAATGTAACTTGTCTTCAAATGAATCATCAAAGCTGGGTTTGTTGTAATATATTTGATTTTTTTGGGAAAACCTTGTAGATTGGTGTGGCCTGGAAAATGGTTAAATATAAAAATTTGTAGTGACACTTGCTGACATATCTACTTTCAAAAATTTATTACCTAGCATTAAAAAAAGTATTGAAACTGCAGCGTATAAAGAAATACTCTTAAAGAAAGCTCCTCTTACAAAATATTTCTAACAAATATTATTTTCAGGAGTTCACTATTTCATCTCCGGTCTAATGATCGTGACCAGCGCCATAGGCTTCCTGAACAGCTGTATTGTCATGAACCGGAGCACAGCCCTGAATACCGGTCGGAACATTACAACATGGTTGCTGCTTGATTCACTGTTTGAGACTAGCCGGGTGGTGTATGTTTTTGTGTCCGAGGTGGTGCTGAAAGGGAAGGGCCCGATACAGTTGTATGATTTGCTGATCAGCGCTGCACAATATTGTAAGTACCTATATTTATTAATAAATAGGAAGAAACAGGTTTTTATTGCTTTGAATTTGACACTTTGTTCTCGTAAAAACCGGTTTAAAAATAACGGTTTTTCGAACGAAGCCGAAATGAAAAGGTTTTGCGCCAAGTACATGATAATGGTTTAGAAATGTAACCGATTTTCGAGCCTTGGTTGTGGTGTTAAGTTGAATAGGTTATGGTATTCACTAACATATCTTCTTTTCAGTGTTGGATAGCTTCCTCTACTGCCAAATGATACTCAGACACTAGTACACGTGGAAAACTCGTAGTTTTAAATTATTAAATATATAGCACTATATAGATCCAAGATTTATAGCATTTAGTGAAAATCTTCCAAAGAATATTCTAGGCTATACATAGTTTATTATTTTCTCAAAATTATGATCTTGATAATGTAAAATATGTATTTTTCTAGAAGGAAAGATACTTACTTGATATTTAAGGAAAGTTGTGGTTGAGAAATTTGATTTGTGAGCCATTGAAAAGACATGTCAAAAAAGTTTGTTTATACAGTAAGACCAAACTTTGCATGGCATTTGCAAAAAACAAGTGTGGCAATGTCATCATTGATGTCAGATTTATATTGAAATATGACATTTGTGACACTCTCACACTTTGTTCTGCTGTTCAATTATTTTTTTATACAGGATGCTTTTGTTACCACTGCTGATTAAACTGAGGGGTGAATATGTAGGTCAATCGCGAAAAAAATCAGCTGATAGAAAACATTGATTCTGATTCACCGAAATGTATGAGACGGCAGATTTTTATCCGCCATTTCGGGGTTGTTATAGTAAAAGTTGTTCAGTATGACCAAAGATATATATAAGTCCGTATAAGATAAATAAAGTCTAAGAAAAAAACGTGCCTCGAAAAATCGAGAAAAAAATATGCACGAATAGATAGACCTTTGGCCTATACTCAAGTAGATGGCGACACCGTTTGATATATAACACATATCAGCGAAAGAACATGGGTCAAATATGCCATTCTAAGTGTTTTAGTCCTGAGGCGAAAGATGGCAGTAAAGGGTCTAGCAGGCTAAGCGAACAAGAAGTGCCCCCAACGACGGATTTTGTCGATATTTCTGGTAGTGTACTGTTAGATCCTAAGGACCCTCCATGCTTAACATCAGACCTCGATTCTCTTTTGTTTGCGAGTTATTCAGGATAACGTAAAATAATTAGGGTATCATTAAGTATTAAGTATTAAGGGGTAGTATTAAGTAGTCACTGGCATTATATGTACAGATAGAAGTACATGAACGATGACGTGTCAGCTTTAATAACATCTGACACATAATATTATCTGCATTTGTTTTTTGCATTTTGTAGTGGAAAATGGAAAACATTAAATGCAAGTCTTGTAAAAAAACATTAAAAAATATCCGTGGGAAACAAAAATGCATAGAAACAGAGCAAGAGGCTGATTTATATAGCAAATGCAGTAATATATTAATTTGCATAAATTATTTATTGTGTGGTAAGTGTCGACTTTTAGTGTATAAACATAAAGCAGTAGGTTGCAAACGCAGAGCCAGCATCGCCAATTGTATTTTAAGTGTAAGTCTCTGGACTTTTATAGTGCTACCTGCAGTGTGCTACTATTAATTATTGTAACAAAAAAGTCTTAGTCCAATTAGTTATTATTTTTGTTTGTTTTGTATAACTTGCGATGCTCACTGATTTACTTTTGATTTAGTATATATTCTCATTAAGTGAAATGTAAAATTTCTTTTGAGAAATAAAGTTCTTTAAACAATTGTTGTGCATGTACTCGCAGAAGTTGATGCTACTGCTTTATGTTTATACACTAAAAGCCGACACTTACCACACAATAAATCATTTATGCAAATTAACATATTAGTGCATTTGCTATATAAATCAGCCTCTTGCTCTGTTTCTATGCATTTTTGTTTCCCACGTATATTTTTTAATGTTTTTTTACAAGACTTGCACTTAATGTTTTCCATTTTCCACTACAAAATGCAAAAAACAAATGCAGATAATATTATGTGTCAGATGTTATCAAAGCTGACACGTCATCGTTGATGTACTTCTATCTGTACATATAATGCCAGTGACTACTTATTGGAGAATCGTTTTTTTTTGACATGAAGCACAAACATTTGTGCAAATATTTTTATATGTGTATGTAGTGGGAATTAGTGGCTACTTATGCATTTTTTTTTGGAGGTGTACCTCCGCGAAAAGTAAAAAAAAAATGGAAGGAAAAAAATATTTTTATTTTTTGCAATGAAGTTTAAGGACAGGATGCTGGTAAAAAATATGCATTTTGTAGTTTTTTTTATTGTTATCAAATATAATTTTGTTTGGTTCACGTAACTTGAATCGTTTATAAAATATGACACTTTCAATGATACCCTAATTATTTTACGTTATCCTGAATAACTCGCAAACAAAAGAGAATCGAGGTCTGATGTTAAGCATGGAGGGTCCTTAGGACCTAATAGTACACTACCAGAAATATCGACAAAATCCGTCGTTGGGGGCACTTCTTGTTCGCTTAGCCTGCTAGACCCTTTAGTAGACTACAAAATTTACTTTGACAATACGCCTTTATACTAAATTCCCTTTGGTATGCCTACATATTCACAAAAGCATCCTGTAGATACCAGGATTTGAGAATTTCTGTGTTGTGTACCTGTATAAGGGATTTGCCACACTGGATGCGTTCTGCGGTCTGCGGTCATGTTACATAAATTTCAATTTACTGACCTGACCGCAGACTGCAGAACGTATCCAGTGTGGCAAATCCTTTAGGCTGCTTCTCCAATGAGGCGGAAATGATAGACGTGCGCAAAATCAACCAATAGCATTGATTGTAACCAAGCAGAGCAGAGAATCTTTCTTCTCCGCATCAGTGGAAAGTCAGCCTTATTGTGTCGTAATGATATATAATCAAATTTCCTGTATTGCTTTAATTTTGAGCTTATTATGGTCAATATTGAGATTAATTTAGAGGTGCTGTGATTTTGAACATATTGAAAGCAGGGTTTGAGAGCAAATTTGTGTTTACTATGGCTTCGCGATGCTATTTTAACTAAATACGTGATAAGTAAAACGAAAAAACTTCTAGGTACTAGTATAGGTACAGTCAGCCAAGAAAGTGGTTTACCACTTTTCGACTCTATTACTTGACAAATAGAGTCGAAAAGTGGTAAACCACTCTCTTGGCTGACTGTACCACTCCTTTGCGTCGCGCAGTTGAGTCAGTAACTTACGCCTGTCCACACCGGATGCGTGTGTGTAGACGTGCGCGAGTAATGTCGTATAATCCTTATAAGTTAGAGGCATGGCACACTGCATCCGATTCTCACGTCGCTCCGAAGTTTGAGCGAGACAACGCTATGCGCGTATTAGAGCGACATCCCGCTCGCACGTTGGAGCGACTTGCGAATCGGATGCAGTGTGCCATCCCTCGTAAGGTACACCGCTTGCGTGACGTGTGCGTACACGGCTCCAACATTCTAGCGCACACGCACATGCACTTCTTCGCACACGCAGCCTGTATGTTCTCGCGATTTATTGATTTCTTTCGAATAAAGGCACTGAATGTAAAATTGTCCATATATATCACTCAGCGGGGCAGCCGGCCGCGGCCTAGCCAGACAATCGCTATCGCTTCGACAACGAAACGCTTTGTCTCTCTATCACTCTTCCATATTAGTGCGACAGTGACAGTTGCGTTTCGATCGCTACGGAGCGTAAACGATTTGCACGTTGGCTACGCGGCCAGGAAAGACAATTTAAACAGGACTGATTCTGAGAACATACTGAATCTGATTATAAACGAGGCCTGCGCACACCGGATGTGCGCGCTGTAGTATACAGATATTTATGAGAGATGGCACACTGCTTGCGTGAAGAGTGCGTGCATGGCTCTAACAATTTGGCAACACGCAGCCGTGCTCTGGGCTTTAATCATATTGTATTGGTAACTTTAGTATGTTTTTTATTAATATAATAATGTAAGTATAAATTTTATGAGCTAGGCGCAGAAAAGGAGCGTCCAAATATGATATCTTAGTGTAAGGTCTGAGTGGATGCTCGAGTTGGGCGTGCGGCGTGCATGTTAAAAATGCAAACGTATAGGAGCGGCCTTAGTGCACGCTGCTCACATCACTTTTGTGAGCCCGACGCCACGCTGCACGCCCCGCCGAACGCTCCGCTTCGAGCGTCCACACAGGCCTTACACTCATTATGTTTTATTTTTTAACAAAAATATAGCCAATACTCATAATTGTAAGCCTGAAAAAAAAACAAAACATTCCAAGTGTAGATAAATTCATTTGTAGATTATTTTAGAATTTGATTGCCTGGATATAAGAGTAAATATCACAATTTAAAAAAAACCTTTTATGTAAAATATCTTATAATGCTTAAAACTTTTACGCTATCATCTATTTTTTCATAGAGAACTTAGCAAAAAGATGTATACCTACTATGAGTATTATTGTACTAGTTATATAAGTAACTGATGTAGTGAGAGTGAGATCGACTGTTGAATTTTATCCACTACATAAAGTAAATCTGTGTAATAAGGAATATTACGCAAAACTCTGCGTAGGGGGCGCCACTACCACAATCCATCACAGTCTCGGGGCCAAACAAACCGCCATATTTTATTATCTGTGAAAACTGGTCAAAAAAACAGTTTAAGGCACAGTATAAGTTACTCTATGGTTAGATAGGTGCTAGTGCTGCACTCTGGCGGCAGAACATTGCAGTAATACTCCCTATTGCAACTAAGAGCCCCTAAAGCTACAGTTGTCGAGGGAGTTAGGAGTCCCCGGCATGTTTGGCCGAATTTCACCTTCCTTCAAACGGAGTTTCGTTCTCACTCTAAAACTACGTGTTGGATTGTAATGAAACTTTGCACATACAATGACATGAGGTATATCTAGCAGGGATCGGAACCGGTTTTTAGCAAAAACATCGAAATAACCATATATTTCGGTTTATTTTATACTCTAAATGTAGGACTTAGTTGTGTTTTCAGATAACGACTTCGTATTATTAGACTGCCTAATTAGAAATGAAGTAATTAACAAAGAACGAAAAAATACCGTTTCCGTTCCCATACAAAAAATACCGGTTTCCGATCCCTGATATCTAGTCCTGTGATTAGTTTATATAGCTTCAGTTTATAAAACAAATTTGAACAAAAAAAAGTTTTGTATGAAAAACTTAATTCGCTGTATTTTTTAACTATGGTATCTGAAGCTACATAAACTAATTACAGCCTATACCTTATCCTGTTGTAAGTACAAATTTTCAGAGCAATCTAGCTAGTCGTTCTAAATGAGAGCGTAACTACGTTTGTATGGAGAACGGAGCTAGCTGGGGACCCTTAAGCCTTATTGTTAAGAGTAGCCAATTGCTGTGTAGTGGGCAATAACTATAGCAGTCACCTTATGCCTGGTGGTTAAATGGCGGCAACGCTCTTACAACCGCTCTGTTGCAGGTGTCCAAAGGCGATGGTAACTGCTTAACATTAGGCAATTTGTCTGTTCGTTTGCCTTGGACATCAATAAAATCAGAGGGCTTACCGCGAACCATGTTCGATGTGTTGTCCCGGTCACACTTACGTACGAATTTACAAGTGCGACAGAGAGGCAACACGTCGAACGTGGTTCGCGGGCCCTGTGATGGGTGCAGCGCATCCACAATGGATATAGATCGTGTCATTCACGAAGACGCGTGCCTTAACTCGTAACGTCATGTTATTAAAGGTTAGATTTGACAAATCTGCGCGTCACCGTGGATGACACGAATATGCACCCCACTTTTATATCTAGAAGTAGGCGCATTTGTTCCGTACTTGAAAATGCAATAACTGGGTGTCTAGCCAAGATGCCAATCGTAGCGAACGATACGCTATAATGTTGTTCCGTCGCATTAATATGGAATAGTGATAGAGAGAGATTACCGTTTCGTTCGGTACGGCGCAAACGATTGGCATCTTGGCTAGGCCCTGTGATCTAATACATTCAACAATTTTAAAGGTGCATTTACTTCAAAGTCATAGACAGAGTTGGTTTCATTTTTACTTTAATTTTCCCCAAAGTAGACGACATAGGTGCATCAAAAATTTGGCCGTTATAATCAGGACTAAAGAAGGTATTAATCTCGAGCCCTTTTCATAAACAGATGAGACTTGTTATTTCTTCCCACCGATATCACAAAGTTTAATTATTCGTCATACAATCTTATAAATCTTGTCAAAATTCTAGTCAAAATTGTTTGGTGCTCTAGATTCAGTGTCCATTCGATTGTTAAATTGTTTTAAGCGTGTCCTAATTGCCTGTACATTTGTAACGGCGAAGGCAGGTTGTTACTGAGAAACAATAAACGTTATAGATCTTACTGGTGTTTTTATTTATTTATTTTATTTTATGAATAGGTACTCCATCATAGCAAAACCCGAAAACGTACAAATTATTTGTTTACTTTTATTCAGTGGCGTAGCGTGCCTTGGCGGGGCCCCGTATAAAAATTTGTTTGGGGTAAGGGCCCCCAGGAAGGAAAGATTTCTCACAAGAACGCACGTTGGGGGCCTCCGTGGCCCGAGGGCCCCGTATAATTGATACGGCAGATACGCCCCTGCTTTTATTTAATACCTAAAGATACAGTTATATTTTAAAACGCTGGTTTACTTCCAAATTACAAAAATACAAAAAGTGGCAAAGTGAATAGACGTTGGGGATTCGGATATATGACAACAGTAAATTTATGAAAGCTCTAAGAACCGTCAGTTTTGAATATAAAATTGCCACAGGTAAATTTGAACATAGAGATTTGAATTATGATTAGATTTATACATATCGTTGAATATTTTAATTAAAAATATGTAATTTGAATAGAATTAATAATGCAAATATTTGATTACATGAAATTAAAAATATATAAAAAATTACAAATGATGATTTTTTATTACTGACATTTAATATTGACCTACAGAAAAAAACAAAAATGAATCCATTTTTGAACGTTTCTGAACATCGTCTACCATACAAATCCACTAATCTGGCAGTTCCAACAATCCGGCAAAGGGAAAAAATCATGTGCCGGATTACCGAGCACTGTATTATGAAAAGGCATTTTCATACATTTAGTCTGATTAGGTACATGTAGGGCTTGCAATCCGGATCCGAAATGTATGAAATTATCTGGATCCGGATACCCGGATCTTCCCCTGCATTTCAGATCACCCTAGGTGCATATATGTCAGCTTTAGCCACAATGCACACGACAAGTCGGCAACCATAGGCGTGGTGTATTCCCATTTGTCCTGGGCATAGAATATGTGCATTCATATACTTCCCATCTGTCTCCTCATACGGTGGCGGTCACGAAGGGCTGGAGCAAATGGGAATACACACAGTACACATTGTTTAACACAATCACCGCTGGGCGGTCGTTGTCGATAACATGCGTGTCCCGGTATGTAGCGGAAATGTTTCGTAGAGGTAAAACGACGTGTCACATGATTACCGCAGTACGGCTAAGACGGTCGGCTCTTTATCATTTGTCACCATGCCTGGCACGTTCTAGTAAGTATGTAAGCGCGAAAGTAACGGGCATAGTGACAAGTGATAAAGATGGAACCATGTTGCCACCGAATGAATGGGTTAATGGGTTTTAGTGACGTCACAATAAAACAACAGAAATATCATCATATATTTGTAATCAGTGAATCTGTCCAAAAATATAACGCGTACAGCTAGCGACGCCTAGACAAGTGCACTTCCTAACAACTGTACAGCACCGGGGCTTCGCGTTTGCAACCATCAGACCCGTCTCACCAATGTGACGATATTCTCACCGAGCTAGGTATGTATATAATGGCTCAGTTTCATTGGTCGATAGGGCCCGCGTGCGGGGTTCAGGAAATTTCCATAGAGCCCGCATTCGGGGAACTGGTTTCATTGGTCGATAGGGCCCGTATGCGGGAGAATTTCAGAACGCATGCCATTATGAGTTTCACTAGTCGTTAAACCACCTCACCGCCTGGGGGTAATCACCCGCATGCTGTATATCGACCGAGCTATCGACTTATGAGTTTCACTAATAGTTATACCGCCTGCTGGGAGTCACCCGCATGCTGTATATCGACTTATGAGTTTTACTAGTCGCTATAACGCCTGCGGGTAGTCCCCGCACGCTTTATATCGACTGACTTATCGACTAATGAAACTGAGCTATCATACAACTTTAAAACAATTTAACAACAGATTCATAAAACTAGTGACATCGCTTTATGGTTACACTATTAGAAAAAGGTATAAATTTCACTTCAGATTCCAAAATTGGAAAATTTCATCGGAATTTCTCAATTTCGGAATGTAGCGGAACTTTGCCGTTACAATACATTTGTTTAAATTTTGAATATTTTAATAGTTGCAAACGCGAATCATTATCCCTACCAAAGAGAATTTGAAATAGAAGTAGATTGTCAAATTAAATTTTGTAGCCACAGTAAATTTACTGCTATTTTAATCATGTGTCGAAATATGGCAGTAAATTTACTGTGGCTAAAAAATTCACTTTGACAATCCACCTCTATTTCAAATTCTCTTTGTCCCTACCTATATTAGTTACAGCACCTATCAATGTGTGGTTTTCGTCAAATAGCCATCAGATAATATCAGAGCGGACAAAGCGTGCAAAAATATCTGAACATGGACATTAATGCCTTGATAAGAGAGACTGCTCCGGCCGCGTAGCCAACGTGCCTATCGTTCACGCTCCGTGGCGAACGAAACGCAACTGTCACAGTCGCACTAATTAAGAAGAGTGATAGAGAGGGATGACTACGCCACGCTACGGAGCGTTAACCCTTGTAACGTTGGCTACGCGACCAGATATTTGTGAACACCTTGGATGCCCCGATATATCTGATGGCGACAGTACAAAATAACACATTGACAAATAGGTACCAAATCTCTTATTGTCAGTTGCTCAAACATTTTTCTGGCCTTAAGTTTTAGGTTTTGAAAATGTCGTTATTACTAATAAATGCTTGCACAACTGAATGTAAGCTTAAAGCACATTACAGCGATATTTGTTAATTAATTTTTCGTTTTTCGAAATAAAAATAACTCGGAGCAAAAGTAGTTTACAGTTTTTACAAACCGGCCGTCGATGCCACAGTCAAAGATCCTCAAAAACGTATGGAAACCTATCGACTTTAAAATAATTTTTCATATCAGCTCTGTCGGATTCGGAAAGGAGTTTTTATCCCTGCGAGGAGGGATCAGAGTGGCACTTTTCTTCCCTTCTAGAAGGGATCAAAGTGGCACTTTTCTGTTCTAAGACAATATTTTTTCTTTTTTGCATACAATTTCTTTGGCTTAAATAATGTCATGAAACATGATAATTTTCTCATAGGTGATGTGAAAAGCTGTATGTGTCTCATGGTAGCAAAATTATTTCCACCTTGGCGCCCTTGGGCGTTAACACTTGAATAGAATGCCTCGCTACATTCGGGACTCTATTGTAGAATCCTTCGCTTCGTTCAGGATTCACACTTATATTGATGAATTTTTTTTTTTTTAATCCAGATTGTATTGTAATGTGCTAAAACCTTACTTGAACTTTCATATGCATTCCGTCTCAACAATAAACATTTCATGAACAACGAAACGCCTAAGCTACTTGTTCGACATTAGACCTTACGATCACAATGATAAGATGCATTTTGGTATGAACCCTATGTTCTAGTTACGTTATGTTGGTAATACAAGACTTGGAACTGATATTTCATACATTATCAAGACATATTTACACTGATCCGAATAAGTCTTAAATTATTAAAAAAAAAACTGATAAAAGACTAGTGTAAACCTGCCTTTACATTATATAGTCGTTTCAAGTATTGACAGCTGTAAATGCACTATAACTAGTCCAACATACTGAAAAGGTCTCTTAAATCAAAAATCTTTGAAAACTACTAAATTACATCTGACATTGCAACCATTGCTTCAGCAGAACCACTTACTAGTAGAATTCGTGAGGCTTTGCTAGCGTAACGCACATTGTGTGCTTGGCTCTAGTAGTTCTGCTATAGAATGTGCGTTACTCTAGCAGGTCCTTATTATAAAATGTTTTTTACTGAAAAAGTGGTCTATCACACGTGTTTCTATACTAACCAACAAACCAACTTGTCAAAAGCGGCTCCATTGCTCAAGCAAACGTCAAAACAAAAACATACATATTATATTACTACGCTTACCCTGTATAATTACAAAAAGAAATAGGCCAAATTTCTCAATACAATAAATTGTAGCAAAGATTAAAATATGATTTTAGTTTTAGATGACAATTTCGTTAAAACCTTAAGAAAATATATTTACTGTATTCTTCTGGAGTTCTTTTTTTAATGGCACGAAATAAACTATCTTTGGGCTCGCATCCAACGGTGAAAAAGGAGAAGAAATGACATTTATATAAATATATAAGGTATACAATGAAATATTCAGACCATCTTCACAAAATTCAAGGTTCAAACTTAAAATTTTCTGCAAAAGAAACATTTCAGCAAAGATAATTAATTGATTATTATAGGAAGCGTGCATGAACTGTAGGAGGCAGCACAGGAGCCGTCAGATTTTTGGCGCGAGGCGTAATGTGATGTTTACTGTTCCGATGTAGCCCACAAGATGACAGAACCTACTATGCACAAGAAAACACGTGACATGTAAATGTACATGTTTATGGTTCCGATTCAGGCCACAAGATGGCAGACCCTCCAACGCGCACGGTCCCTATAATGCAGAGGTAAAGTCTAAGAAAAAAATGTGCCCCTTGACATCCAAAACAGATGGCGCTATACTGCGCCATATGTTTCGCGGTCACTGAATTGTCAAACGTCAACTGTTGACAATCGGAGTTACCGCAAAATGTATGGAGCTGTACAGCGCCATCTCGTTTCATTCGAAGAACGAAATTGTCTTAGATGTACCTTTGATTTTAGGAATGGTCCCAAGCCGGAGGTCAAATGTTAACAGAACTCGAGTTGTAGACGTAGGTGCCAAGCTTAAGTGGGACTGGGACATGTCTGCCGCATGCACCCTGAACGGTGGTCCAAAATGGTTACCGAATGGGACCCACGGGACACCATAGATGGTGCAGGCAGATCGAAACCGAGGAACTGCACAACCTTATTCCTCCGTCCCCATTTCACCATCGGACTACCAGACAATCGGCACTCCGGCATCGCTTCATGGTAGGTATTCCACAAATACACACGAAGCGTTTTGCTTCAACATTTCTTATGCGAACTGCCAAGCAGTGGAATGCCCTGCCCGAGTCTGTGTTTCCGCATGAGTACAATCTGGGTCTCTTCAAGGCTAGAGTAAATAGGTATCTCATAGGTAAGCGTGCTCGACCGTAGACCGCATCATCACTTACCATCAGGTGAGATCGTGGTCAAACGCCTGCCTATCGTTATAAAAAAACAAAAAAGATGGCGGGATGACTTGGATGCATTCTCCCCGGATGGCGGGATTGTACATTCCCGGTGCTGTGCATGACAGTGGAAGAAGCGAGGCCTTTGCCCAGCAGTAGAACACTAAATTAGGCTAATAAAAAATAATAAATAGAAAGAAGAAAAATAGTTTTTCTCATCTTCTCTCCTTTTCCAACCGTACTTTCTCTTAAATAACCAAATAGTGTACCTAATATCTTACAACTATTGCCGAAGTACGAAAATACTATGATTATAATATTTGTAATGGCACTTTTAAACTTTTGTAATTCACAAACGAAGGTTTTGAACATTATGAGTGCATCAGATTCGAGAATTTTCAAAACGTGGTATTAATTTCACTTGTAAAATCGATTTGGTCAATCACAGCGCACGCTGTGGCGTAAATTGATTAAATTGGGATGCCCGGTTGACAGATCAACAAAAAAAGTCAAAGGCGCCAGGCAGCGTAATGAGGGCTACCGTTTTTGTGGTCACCAGATGGCGCCACTGTAGATGTAGGTCCAGGAAAACAGATATCAAAATTCGCCTATGCTTACTTTTTTTTAATCAATACGTCCTAATATACACACAGGTATTTTAAGATCTAAATTTGCCGTTTTTTTTTTCAACCTTATAAATTTAGCGTGTATTTTGGTTGGCACTTTTAAAAACCACTAACATTTATTTAACTATATCTAATGTTTACCTTAATTGATCGAAGATTGATAAATATTTACCAAAATTATGAATAAAGAGTGAGAATTCGCGATAAAGAAGCTTGCGACCACCAAAAATTTTATGCATTTGACGTTTTGAAAGACCTCCGTCTACACTAGCGCCCCTAGCGGTAAAATTAAACGCGGTAGCCCTCATTGTCATGAACAGCCGCCGTCAAGCTTTAATACAACAATCGTTGAATAATATCCAACCATAGTCTGGCAAACCCAATTTGTCAGTAAGTAAGAAAAACTATATTCATCCCTTTTCAGTGCTAGTACTAGCGTAAGACAAAGACAGTATGATTCTCTTTATCTATGCTTGAAATGAGACAGTCACTGACTGCTTAAACTATACAGTGTGGAAAAAAATTATGGGTCCTGAAGGGGAAGTGCGTTATAACCTTAAGTTAGCTAATTTTACTTAAAGGAAACATTTTTTTTATGTTTAAAAATACGACCGGTTTGGCCTAGTGGGTAGTGACCCTGCCTACGAAGCTGATGGTCCCGGGTTCAAATCCTGGTAAGGGCATTTATTCGTGTGATGAGCATGGATATTTGTTCCTGAGTCATGGGTGTTTTCTATGTATTTAAGTATTTATAAATATTTATATATTATATATATCGTTGTCTAGGTACCCTCAACACAAGCCTTATTGAGCTTACTGTGGGACTTAGTCAATTTGTGTAATAATGTTCTATAATATTTATTTATTTATTTAAACATAACTGCTACAGGCTGCCGGTTTTTAAGTCTCGCAGTCTCGCCCGGGAATCGAACTGACTAAAAATTCCAAAAAATAAACACTTGCTATTTTATTCCGCTAGTCGATAAAGGTAATGTAAAAAATTCTCCAATATTTAGCACACAAGAATATTTTTAAACAAACAAATTAAAAAAAAAACTTTGTTTGGTTTCTTTAAAATAATAAAAGAGTGTTTCCTTTAAGTAAAATGAGCGAGCTTAAAGTTTAAAGGCACTTTCCCTCCAGGGCCCACATTTTTTTCCACCCTGTATATTTACGTATAACAATACCAAATTATGCCACTAGAATATGCAAGGAAAGAAATATCACGTTTTAAACAAATTATTTAAATAAATTTCGTCACTTGACAAAAGCTACACATTAAAAATGTTTCATTTTGAGGCTTTTACTTCGAGCAACACGGGCTTCCGACACGTCGGAAGGGATATCTTACCGTACAAATCGTTATGCAATTTTTAGCACACAATCGCACTTCTAACTCACTACATACAAAATCCAATCTGTAACATAAATCTAGTATTTAGTATGGATTGGGCATGAGCATAACTGACAGAACGGGATAGTCTTATGTACCTTTCAGTAGTAGTAGCAGAGAAAGCGATATTATTGTTTATCCTTGTCACAGTTTTTTATTCCCCACCGTAAATTGTACGGTTTGTAACAAATAACCCGACCAAATTACGTAGGTTACTTTTGGTATGTTGTCAGGAATGTTAAACCGTGTTTTTTTATTTTGTCGCATTGCATATGTTATGTCCCTCACGGGCGCACATTTGTACAGTCAGCATCAAAAGTAGCGGATGAAACAACGCGCCAAAATTATCTGATATTCCGAATAACTTTTCTAAATGTAGGTAAATCTGTAAAATTCAAATCCATAAGTATATATTTTAGAGTCTAAATCGTTCTAAATATAGAACCATCACTTTTTGTTAAGCTGTTACCGAATGGTAGACACTTTTGAAGCGTTGTTTGATCCGCTACTTTTGATGCTGACTGTACGCTCATACAAATACATAGAAAATGACACACGTAAAAAAAAAAAACAAATCTTGCACACCTCTGAAACACAGCAATATGCCCAGTTGGGCATGTACTTCGGCAGAGGGGAAATAGTGCGAATGCCGACTCCCTTCCCGGTGTTGCTCGAAGGGATTTACGACAAATCTTGACAAGATTAGTTTTAATCCGAGTAATAATAAATTAAATTCTCGAAACTGTTAGTAAATTCATGAAACTCACAACCAACTACTGAAAACTGTACACGTGAATATAATCTAATATTTAATATACAATTGCGAGACAATCATCGTTTGAGATCTAAATTTATAAAGGAACTTAAATAAAGAAAACTTTAAATTATTCTAATTTTTCAATGATACAAACAAATATTTATACTAGTTCTTAAGATATTTTAACATACTTTAATTAAATTAGTAGTTTTAATAATAACAAAATGAAAAATGCAAAAATGCGAGTACATCGTAATGTTTATATTATAAATAATAATAAAAAATAATATAAGTTAGACCGAAAGAAAAAGTTATCAACAGAATTAATGTGACCGCGGCCAGCAAAACGTCCCACTTTGTCGCTTGCCATAAGGACGAGATTTGCTTGTATATTTATACGAATAACCTGACGTGGCGTCCGTATGGCAAGCGACAAAGTGGGACGTTTTTCGGCCGCGGTCACAAATATTGTCATAACTATAGACTATTACAGTGATTCTCACACGCAAGTTGTGAGAAAGCGAGACAGAAATAGTCAATTATTTCATACTTTAGCGCCGTTTCATAATAAATAAGCATAAGATTGTGACATAAAAATCTTCACTGTTTTTAAAGCATTTATGAACTGAAAATATGAAATGTTTCAAAACAGGTTTTTATTTAAGAGCAGTTAAGAGTTCGCAGCAAGTCGGCCGAATTTCACCTTCCCATACAAACGGAGTTTCATTTTAAAACTACGTGTTGGATTGTAATGAAACTTTGCACATACAATGATATGAGGTATATCTATGCCTGTAATTAGTTTATATAGCTACAGCTTGTAAAATAAACGAAATAGTGCAAAAAAAAGTTTTGTATGAAAAACTTAAATTCGCTGTATTTTTTTAAATATGCTATCTGAAGCTACATAAACTAATTACAGGCGTAGATATACCTTATCATATTGTAAGTACAAAGTTTCAGAGCAATCTAGCCAGTCGTGTTAACATGAGATCGTAACTACGTTTGTAAGGAGAACCGAGTTTGGGGGGCGTCCATTAATCGCGTCGTATTGTATGGGGGGGGGATGGGGTCAGCAAAAAATCACCAATGATCACCACAGGGGACGGGGGGGGTATGGACACGTATCACGTGTATTTTTTTTTTCATCTGTGCTATACTGTATTATAGTCAATAAAATAAAAATAATAGTTAGGTTCATTTGTTAGAAAACTGTTCTTTAGTTATCGAAAAAAATACACGTCATATTGGATGGGGGGGGGGTCCTGAAAATATCACCAAAGATCACCATGGGGGAGGGGGGGGGGGGGCTCTAAAACAAGCCAAAAACGTATGACGCGATTAATGGACGCCCCCTTGCTGCAGACTCGAAGTTTTTATTTGTGAAGGCAAAATATTATGCCCATAATACATCGTTAATTCATTGAACTCGTATTTTTATTCATAATTACAACCCAAAAAACACCTGAAACTTGTAAGAACTGTAAAATGTCAAAGATATGTCTCTGTAAATCTGTAAATTTTCTTTTTTATAATACAAGTATTAAGAAAGTCACGTCTAATAATATAGATCTATATTTGTTCGTATCTATACGAACAAATATTACGGTACCTTATAGCCCATATTACGGTAGTGTATACATATTTTTGGTACTTTGTTCGTATCGATATTTTCAGACGAGACCGTACCTACTCCGTTCACTGTGACGAATGGTTAGGTATATAAATAGTAGCGGTTAAATAAAAAAATAATATTTTGCGAAAACTAAACAAATAATTCATTCATTAATTTTTCAACAATCGACCACACAAGTTACTGAATATTTTTACTGCAAATTATTAATTGGAGAAGAGTACAAAACATATTCATTCAAAAATATAACACTAATTGCGATAATTTCAATACGAGTAAGTGTGGCGAGTATGCCAGTAAACTTACCAGTAGGTAAGTGTAGCCAAAGAGAATTTGGAATAGAGGTGGATTGTCAAAGAAAACTTTGTAGCCACGGTAAATTTACTACCATCTTTCGACACACGATTAAAACTTATAGAACTCCATTTGACTTTGATCCTGGTATGTGCTAAATTTAAATATCAAAAAGGACCGCCATCATCTAATAGATCAAAGGCTAAAGTTATGGCGGCATCGGTTCGAGCAATGGCGTCATAACCTTTAGCCGATGTTCGGTAAGATGGCGCCACTTTTTGATATTTAACAAATTTAATACATATCAGTGAAAGAATAAGGATCAAAGTCAAATGGCGTTCTAAAGGTTTTAATCATGTGACGAAAGATGTCAGTAAATTTACCGCGGCTACAAAATTTTCTTTGAAAATCCACCTCTATTTCAAATTCTCTTTGGTGTAGCTGGCCATCAGATTAGGATCTATTACACATTATTAGTGTATATAGCGAGTTCATACATTTTCTTCTCGCGTTTATTGACAAATATATAAACTCGCATCAAGAACCAATCAATGTGTAAACAAACCCCAATGTGAAGCGTAGACACACTTATGCCGCAGCCACACTTACCCGTATTTACCGTCTTGCAGTATTAAAAATAAATAAATGCAAAATAAACAATAGTTAATTTCAGAATCCTGGTATCGGCACCACATTGTAAACAATACATTGGAAACAGATTTCAAAACTGTTTTCAACTGATTATAGGTTATAATTTCAACGAGGCCATGACCACTCTGTGCCTTACGAGAACAAATTGCGATCTAGTCTTTACTCCTTTCAACAAATCAACAATTATACACATTATTTCAACAACACTGCCTCGACACACGTATTGCTGCATAGTCTAGAAGTTGAAGCTTTTCCGCTCAACATTTAAATATGATGAATTTTTAGGTAATGTACTAGTAAGTAAAGCTGGCCGTCACATTGGACCTGTTTACACATTCATTAATGTTTATGTATCGGGTCAGAGGTGTAGGGTTAGAGCTGGCGTAGTTTTATTTGACGTTATAAGCACATTGTAAATATGTGTACTTGGAAAATAAACTATCTTTATTGTTCATAATTTTAATAACAAAAGTCAAAAGTACCGTGATTAAATATGTTAAAACGGGTCACTCACGTATTTTAAGTCAAAAACGCTCGACTTCTTTCTCTTCCGAGTAGTATCGTCAGGAGCTTGCGTTGACGGACTGGCGTTTTCGACTTAAAATACGCGAGTGACCCGTTTTAACATATTTAATATGTTCATGTTTATACATTTGCCATAGCAAGTAAACAAAGTATGAACTCACGATAGACACTGATCAATGTGTAAACAGGCCCCAATGTGAAGGCCAAACTTACCCGTACTGATCTTAACATTTTTTCTCAACACCTCAACACTCAACGATCACTTCAAAAATACCCCCTTCGTATAGGGAGCGTGCATGAACTGTAGGAGGCAGCACAGGAGCCGTCAAATTTTTGGCGCGAGGCGTAAATGTGACGTTTATTGTTCCGATGTAGCCCACAAGATGGCAGAACCTACTATGCACAAGAAAACACGTGACGTGTAAATGTACATGTTTATGGTTCCGATTCAGGCCACAAGATGGCAGACCCTCCAACGCGCACGGTCCCTACTGACTCATATCGCTTACTTGGCAGTCTAGAAGTTCCGGAACCACTTATGCTTCAAGTCGATAGCGTCGAGAATCGGTTGTCCGTTGTTGTTTCTCGGTCTTCACTTACACACATGTTTTAACGAGCCCTCAAGACAAAATGAGTTATAAAGTAGAGTACGTGAGGCGGCTGAGGTATCTGGAACCAAAGGAATTCAAAAGGCTACCCATAAGCTCCATCATCCGACACATGGAAATGGTCAAAAAGGCTCTTGAGTAGCTAATGGGTCTTTCCTTAGGGGGCAACTACACAAAAGATCCCTATGGGTCGAAGTGTATCCGCAAGGGCCCCCGGTAATTAGAAGATAAGATAAGATAAGATAAGACGCTCGGCGGGTCGGAGTACCTAGAAGTTCTGCTGGCGCTTCCGCTTGAGGTCGATGGCGTCGAGGATGGGCTGCCGCTTGTGGTGGTAGCGCGCGCGCAGCTGCTCGATCTCCGCCTCCATCTCCGAGTCCAGCCGCGCCATGCGCGCCTCCAGCTCCGACACCGACAGGAACGTCAGCTGTTCCACGTAATACTACATTACGGTACAAGTGCCAAAAATAGGAAATTCGAATTTACAGTACATATGGCCCTTTTAATCTTCGACACAGTAACGTAATATGCTAATTTTCACACTAGTGCGGTAAAGTAGCACCATATGTACTGTAATAGTTATTTACGATACAAGTGCGAAAAATAGGAAATTCGAATTTACAGTACATTATGGCCCTTTTAATGTTCGACACAGTAACGTAATATGCTAATTTTCACACTAGTGCGGTAAAGTAGCACCATATGTACTGTAATAGTTATTTACGATACAAGTGCGAAAAATAGGAAATTCGTAACGAGTAGCGGTAAATTAAAACACGACCGAAGGGAGTGTTTTAAATCGACACGAGTTGCGAATTACCTATTCGCACGTGTATCGTACAACGTTTTTCAGTACATATGGCCGTTTAAACTTTCGACATAGTTACATAATGTGCTAATTTACGCACTAGTGCGGAAAAGTAGCACCATATGTACTGAAAACGTTTTTATTAGTAACACGACTGGGGTTATATTTGTTGTGAAGAGTTAATAGTCGCGCGTTTATGTCTTTTGTACTAATATTTTGTCTCAGTAAAAACTGACCAATTTTCATTAATTATTTAGGTTTTATAGTGAAAAAAAAAGTATTAAGCGCTAGTAGCCTAGCGGTAAGAGCGTGCGACTTGCAATCCAGAGATCGCAGGTTCAAACCCCGGCTCGTACCAACGAGTTTTTCGGAACTTATGTACGAAATATTATTTGATATTTACCAGTCGCTTTTCAGTGAAGGAAAGCATCGTGAGGAAACCGGTCTAATCCCAATAAGGTAAATATCAAATGATATTTCGTACATAAGTTCCGAATAACTCATTGGTACGATTCGAGGTTTGAACCCGCGACCTTCGGATTGCAAGTCGCACGCTCTTACCGCTAGGCCACCAGCGCTTTATTGGTGCAATAAGCAGTAAAGAAATAAATAATAAAATGATCCGGTAACTATATACCTAGTAACAGAAATACAGGTAACTAAAACCACGAGAGTTAATAGCCATAGCAAAATACAATATGTAAATCATGGTATGTATTAGTTATTATTTATATTAATGTCAGAAATCCATTATTATTAGTTCATAAATGTTATTCACTCAGCAGGGTAATTAATTCTGCTGTTGTCAACTACCAATGATTGGCATATATTCTACTATCAAACGTTTTAGAAATTTTATTAACTAAAATTCTTTAAGATTAATATCAGCATTGCTTATAAGAATACACTACCCAAACACCACCCGATGCGCTACGCAAGCCTGGACTTACGCAACTTGATACCGGTATTGAAACCAGTTACCGGTAATACCGGTCAGTGAGTGGCGTCGAGCGGTAGCAGGTTGGCAACATGAAGTTGACATACGAATTCCATGTTTCTTTTGATTTTTATGTTTTTTTTAATATCAAACAAAAGTAAAAAAAGCATTCTAATAATAGGTTAGTTGACAAGTTTTTATTAATGGTATCAGTCGATCAGGTTTGTTTTGAGGAATAAATATCTACATGGGACCCATAAAACGATACAAAAGTCACAAATGACAGTCAGTCTGACAATAGCACTTTACTGATGAAACGCTCCTAATAAAATGGCAATACACAGTGATGATACCATGTCATAGAAGCCGTTACGATGTATGGAAAATTGCGAAATTGTCGGTGAAGTATTGCGTTTATGTATATAGTAGCTTACAAGATTATTTCTAAATAAAATGTAAGGAATCAAATGGTAGGTGCCATTATTTTTTTCTTTTTAGATGTTTAAGAAAAACTTACATTTTGAAACTTTGAACTGTAGTACTTTTTAAATATTGCACATTATTTATTAAGTTTCCAATTCATTGTGATAATTTGATCATTTTTATATCTAAGAGTATTTATTTAGTTAATTAAACATGCGTCAACAACCCTATTATAGGTAATCGTGAAGAATCACAGTTAGTCATGTTATTCACTCAGTGGGATAGAATATGCTTTTGTTAGCCTTACTAATGATGGTAAAAAAATTACTTTCAATTCTTTTGAAACTTTTTTGTTTAACTGACACTAAAAAGGTCAAAAACAGAGTAGACTACCCAACCACCACTCCATGCGAACGCTACGCAAGCCTGGACTTACGCAACTTGATACCGGTAATTGAAACCGGTACTGGTACCGGTATCACCGGTCAGTGAGTGGTGTCGAGCGGTAGCAGGCTGACGACGTGTAGTTGACTTACGAATTCCATGTTGCCGTCTTCGACCAGCGCGCGTTGGAAGGCTAGAGCGCCGGCATCGCCTGCTATGCCTTCCGCTCTGAAAAAAAAAATATAATGAAATAACTTTAAGAAGCGTAATACTGTTATAGTAGATGTTGAGCTAGGCGCCTCCCTAAGGCGCATATGATGGAAATATTCGCTGACCTCGGGTGAAATCTCGGAAGCTCAGTTGGCAGAGCGATAGTGATCTGTTTCCTACCGAGACAGCCACATTTCTTAAGAAGCGCGTCGATGTTGTTTGATTTAACCAGTATGTGTTGCATAATAAATATTATAGTTCACTATAACGTGGCATAATGAGCATTATAGTTCTCTAAATCCTAGAATCACAGAATTTAAATACCTCACGGTGTCGTCTCCTGGTAACCTTAGAGGGCCGGTGAGCGTGCCATTAGCCGTGCCTATGTTGAGATGGTTCACTTCTTTTTTCTCGAAATGCTCGAGGAACAGCGGACGATATTTCGGTCGGTTGGTGTCCATTGGATCTGTGTCGTGGCCTGTAAGAATAACGGAAAAATATGATAGTGCCTGAACTACGGAAGGTGGAGGTAAGGAAATAAATCTCCATGTACCAAAAAGTGTCATCAAAAAACCTTAAATAGGTGGCGCTACAATACCTAGAATACTTGAACAAAAAAATCAAATCATAGACAGCGCACTTCACTCCGTCAATAGCGCCTAGGTTCTTAGCTACTCTAGCGCTACTCTGGAGAGATTTGGAACTATTATTTATAGCTGCCAGCTGGACACTTTTGCAACAGTTCTACCATAAGAGATGTCACTCCTCTTAATTACACACTCCATAGCCTGAACAATGAATTTTGGCAATAGGGAGTATTACTGCAATGTTCTGCCATCAGAGTGCAGCACTAGCACGTATCTTAAACCATAGAGTTACTTATACATACTGTGCCTTAAACTGTTGACAAGTTTTCACAGATAATAAAATGTGATATATTGATGCATCAAGGCGGTTTGTTTACAAAGGCCCTACCGGGAAACGCAAAAATCGGCATTTATTTATCTACCTCTTTATCGCTACATAAACTACATACATTTCCCATGAGCCGTGGCAATATGCCGGGACAACGCTAGGAAGAAGAAAAAAATAAAAAATACATAAAGTTGATATCATATCGTAATGTAAATGCATTGTTCCATATTGGCAACAATCTTATAAGACAATTTTACATAGATCAGCCTAGCGCCTCAGTGAGCTCATTAAGGCATGTGTTGTTTGCTATAGACGATGATATATTATAGTTATATTATTTTAAAACGTCGGTGGCAAACAAGCATACGGCCCGCCTGATGGTAAGCAGTCTCCGTAGCCTATATACGCCTGCAGCTCCAGAGGATTTACATGCGCGTTGCCGACCCTAACACTCCGCATCCTTGTTGAGCTATAGGTATATAGTTATATACATAGAAAACATCCATAACTCAGGAACATATATATTTGAAAACACATAAATAAATAAAAAACCCGGAAACTCCTGTAGGCAGTGTTACTACCGACTAGGCTAGGCAGCAGTCATTCTTACACGTTCGCCATTAGACACATATCTGAACACGCCTCTGTTGTCAAGGCGTTAGTGCTTGTTCAGATATTTTGAGCACCTTAGTCGCTACGATGTATCTGATCGCGACTGTACCGATTGCTGCCCCTACCTACAAGTTTACGTCGCTCGTTGACCAAAATACCCAGGTGTGGGCACGTGAGGACCCATACACTTGTACCGTTTTATTCTGTGCGTACTTACGTTTCATGGTGGCGAGGTCTGCGTCGGGCTCGTTGATGACCATAGTGCCCAGGTCGTGGGTCAGCTCGGTGCCGTCTCGCGTGGGCACTAGAGTGCCCTCGTCCCGTTTCTTCATTGTTGCGTCATCGTAGCCCTCGCCCTGGTCACAAAAAAGTAAATGAGTTATTTTGCAAGCATGTTTAAAGCAAGATATACACCAACTGAACTATGGTTGTGCGAGATCCACGATGTGACTTTACTTCAGTACCAAAAAGTGGTGGAATGTCTATACTCTGTATCTTTGGGTATTTAAATAAAAGTAAACAAAGTCTACCCTCAAATGCCTTAAGCCAGTTGAGGGTAGATGAAAACATTACATGATCAAATAATGTCGGTTAAAGTCAGGTCGTTCAGAGACAGATCCAGGCGGTTTTGTATTTGGTTGGTTAACCAATAAATGTTATAACTACCCGAAAATGTACAAATTGTTTGTTTACTTTTATTTAAATACCTAAAGATACAGAACCTTAATTATAAAGGTCTAATGTAAGAATACTAAGAATCAAATTAATGATAAAATATTTATTAGCTACACCTTTTACTCTTCAAAAACTGATGAGAAATCTACATTTTATCCACATGAGTGGCAATCATATGTATATTATTTTTAGTTGCTTTCTCATGTTCTATTTTCTCTTATTTAGTTTTAGCAATATAAATATATGTAGCACTATTATAGCAGCTTCATTGTTACGCTGCATAGCTTAAACCTTCTGTAAGGTTTGACACATCGAGTTAAATTAATTGACTTGAAGAATATTCTGGTGAAATACCTAAAAAAAATACATTATATATGACAGTGGTTACATACAGCGCCCGCAATGATCTTGCCGTCCGGGGTGACAGTGGGTTGTTGCCTGAAGGCCTGTGTTTCTCGTATTTCTCTCGCCTCGGCTATCATACTGCTTAGTATTGACGGGTGTTTCGCGTTACCTGCAATCACATTAATATTGTAGTAAAACACACTACGGGTAAGACATACAAGACCACGAGGATAGTGGAGTGCCATGCTGGGATGAATAGTAAAATTATATAACTACACAAGAAGAAGACGACCGGTCTGGCCTCGTGGGTAGTGACCCTGCCTATGAAGCCGATGGTCCCGGGTTCAAATCCTGGTAAAGGCATTTATTCGTGTGATGAGCATGGATATTTGTTCCTGAGTCATGGGTGTTTTCTATGTATTTAAGTATTTATAAATATTTATATATTATATATATCGTTGTCTAAGTACCCTCAACACAAGCCTTATTGAGCTTACTGTGGGACTTAGTCAATTTGTGTAATAATGTCCTATAATATATATTTATTTATTTACACATATAAAACTATATATCATATACGCAACTTTGGGTAAAAATCAAATTATTTTTAACAAATTGGTTTGTGTTTTTTAAGTAGTCACACTAAGTAAAGTCTATTTTTTATCCCGTAGACTAAAATGACATTTCATGTGTTGCTGGTTTTTAACGTCTTATAAATAGTGATGAACTACAACCGGTTCTAACCGAAAATAAACTATTAGGAGTTACTTATATAGGCATGTAACACCATTTTGAGGCATTTAGAAAGTTTGTATCCAGGTCTAAACACGATATTTCTAATATTTAAAAGCGATTTTATTGTAAGATTAACAGTCACCTCGAAGCTCATAATGCAATTTTTAAATGTTTGAGTGGATTAGTAGTGAGTAGATTTTATTTATTATTTACTTCCTATCATGTAGTGAATAGATTTCATTAATTGTTTATTTTGGATCTAAAATTAATTTAATATTTATCGGTTATTCACAAACCGAAATCAAAGATCAGCACTATTTGTTTTAAGCTGGTCACATTATTTCTGCGTTTGACATTTGTGGTTGTCATTTTAGTCTACGGAATAAAAGAACAGACTATACTATAATTTTGTCATATATTCAAGAAAAAGTGACGAAGCCTCTAGTGGCGAAGCAATAGGGAGCGTGCATGAACTCTAGGAGGCAGCACAGGAGCCGTCAGATTATTAGCGCGAGGCGTAAAATCTTATGTTTATTGTTCCGATGTAGCCCACAAGATGGCAGAACCTACTATGCACAAGAAAACACGTGACGTGTAAATGTACATGTTTATGGTTCCGATTCAGGCCACAAGATGGCAGACCCTCCAACGCGCACGGTCCCTATAGGGCCGATATAATCTAATAACTCAATATAAACATTTTTCGGGGAAACAAATAGCAACAAATTAAGTTAATATCTTCCAACAATAAGTTTCAGAGTAAAATGTCTATGCCATATGGACAGACAGACGGAATTTAGCAAATTATAAGGCGTCCGTTTTTGCCATGTTGACTACTGAAGCCTAAACCACAAACAAAAAAATAAAGGAATGATATTATTTACCAATAAACTCGTGTGTTAGCAGGTACTCCGCAGTGGCTCTTTCTTCCGGGTTCTTTATAAGGCACTGCGTGACGAAGTCGATAAATTCTGTCGACCATTGGTCTGGTTCTCTGAAAAGACAACTCCAATCAGCAAATGTTGATCACCACCCTATATAGGTTAGTCCCACTGCTGGACACAGAAATCCTAACATTGGACGGGCTCTAATCCCCACCCTAGCTCAAAACAGAGGACGTCATTCCACTCACACCTTTGAGTTTATTGCCAGATATAGGTTTACATAAAACAGACAAAACAAACCAAAAATAAAAATGTTTTGTACAAAAGCGAACTTATTCACATTATAACTACATAAGTCTATATAATACCGAAAAAAAATGTCATTTAAAATCTAACAGATATCTTTGCATTTTAAACTCTAGACATATTATTCTTCTTCTTCAACCTAGCGTTTTCCCGGCCTAGCGCCAGGGTCCGCTTTCCTACTTAATATTCTCCACTTTGCCCGGTCTTGGGCATCCTCAGATGTGAGATTGTTTTCTTCCATGTCCGCTCTCACGATCTCCAGCCAGCGCTTCTTAGGCCTACCGCGGCCGCGTGATCTAGGGCCTTGAACAGTGAGGTTGAGGCATCTATTTCCGACGTAGTCTACTGGTCTGCGGCTTATATGGCCATACCATCGGAGGCGACTTTCCTGCAGCTTATCCGCTACGTCACGAATTCTGAGGTTGCCACGGATGTGTTCGTTACGTATGCGATCTAATCGCGTAACGCCACACATCCATCGCAACATCTTCGTTTCGGTGACGTGAAGCTGCTGGACATGTCTTCCGAGGACAGGCCAGGTCTCGCTACCATATAGCATTATTATTACAACAAAAAACCTGAGATAGTATTTTATACAAGCCTTATTGAGCTTACTGTGGGACTTAGTCAATTTGTGTAATAATGTCCTATAATATTTATTTTATTTATTTTATACAATCGTAATAAAATAGAGAGCTTTTCAGTCGAGTACCGTGTTCAGGCAACGAAGCTTGCTGAGTTGCCTAAGTAAGGTACGAGATTGAAATACTTTTTTTTTTACTATAAAACCTAAATAATAAATGAAAATTGGTATCTCAGTAGACAAAATTGTAGACATACACAAGCGACTCCCGCCCCGCGCCCGTTTGTTTTTTTCTAGTTGACTACAGCGTCGAAATTAATCTTATAGTGGAGTAGGAGCCCATACATGAAAAGTACGCAATTATAGTTTGGTATACGAAATTTTAATTCAACCATTACGGTCGACGAGTAGAAGAAGACACGCACTTAAAACTACCTACGCGCTGCATGGCGATGGAGACCTGTCGGAGCAGCCCGGACCCGCAGCGGGGCTCGCGCCGCCGGCCCAGCTCCTCGCTGCGCCAGGGTCCTACCGTTTCGTACAACCGTAAGTAACCACATACATAAGCATCTGGTAAATACCATGAAATTTCACATTGGTACAGTCAGCAGCACATAGCTCAACCCCTTGCATAGAATTATTTGTCAGGGGGGGGGCAATCTCCATAGACTATATAAGTCTCATGAACGCATAGAAGCGCCATCTTAAGCGGTTAAGGTGCTAACATATTTCTGATTCGAACACATCCTCAATTTTCTTTTACCAAAAACTATTTGGTCTCGAAAGAGACCTTAAAGGAGAAGAGATTAAATTGTGCAGATGCACTGGTCCATAAATATAAAGTATAATGAATAGTTCTTCAGGATACCTGAAGGAGGGCGGCGGCTTGGTCGGGATCATGAAGATGGCCCGCATGGGGTGTATGTCGCCGTAGGGCGGCTTGCCCTCCGCCATCTCCAGCGCCGTGATGCCGAGCGAGCAGATGTATCACTCCACCCTAGTCGCGCATACAGTGACGAGTGAGACAGATATAGTTGTAGCTATGTTCACCTGAAGGAGGGCGTCGGCTTGGTCGGGATCATGAAGATGGCCCGCATGGGGTGTATGTCTCCGTACGGCGGCTTGCCCTCCGCCATCTCCAGAGCCGTGATGCCGAGCGACTAGATGTATCACACCACCCTAGTCGCGCATACAGTGACGAGTGAGACAGATATAGTTGTAGCTATGTTCACCTGAAGGAGGGCGGCGGTTTGGTCGGGATCATGAAGATGGCCCGCATGGGGTGTATGTCTCCGTACGGCGGCTTGCCCTCCGCCATCTCCAGCGCCGTGATGCCGAGCGACCAGATGTCGGCCACGCAGTCGTAGCCGATCTCCTGGATCACTTCCGGCGCCATCCAGAACGGTGTGCCGATTACTGTGTTGCGTTTGGCCATTGTGTCCTGAAAGAAAATATTGGGGAAATTATCTTGTGTCATTTAATTGACGCAGGAACCCCTTCTCATTGACATCAATTTAAGCCCTTTGGAATGAAATTAAACATGCGGATTTTCAACGGTAGGTGCATACAGATGTATTGCATAATTATTTTCCATCGTATTTTCACGGAAACGTACGAGCGTGTCTTGCTATTTCAGTCAGTTTCGGTACAAAAAGTACTGACGTTGACTGAAGCGGCATGACAAATACGAGCGTTTCCGAGAAAATACGATGAAAAACAATTATGCACTACATCTGTACGTGCGGAAGAGAATGCATGGCTACAATCAAAGCAATATACCTAAGTATATATCTGTCATAAGCTTAAGATAAGTTGTGAAGAATAACGTTGATAACATATGTAAAAATTAAGAAAAAATATTTGTAAACTTGTGTTTCTCAAGGATCATTTACTTGTGTTCATTTACCTTTTTATATCTCAGAAGCTATTATTGAACAATAAATACTGCTGTTATTGTTGTAGCTCTGGCAGTGTACAAGTTTGCCACTTCTAGTGTACCGTATTTTACGTAAAGGTAGATTTTTAGGACAGCTAACTCTGTGTAATACAAAGCTACACTTAAAATGCTACAAACAGATGTTTTTCAGCAAAGGAGCGATGAATAGTTACTACTACATCTTCGAAGATTATTCTTGCTGCGGATTATAATGCTCGTAAAGATATTGGTGCACCAATACTAAACCACAACACTTACTGTAAGTTGTCCAGCGACTCAAAAGTCAGTCAGTTTGGCGTGACCCTCAGTATTGAGCAAGATATTCCCCGCCTTGATGTCGCGGTGGATCCTTCGTCTTGTGAACACCCTTTGATGTTCCTAGAGACATTATTGGACCGATACTAAAGGACTGTACTTACTGTAAGTTGTCCAGCGACTCCAAAGTCAGCCAGTTTGGCGTGACCCTCGGTGTTGAGGAGTATGTTCCCCGCCTTGATGTCGCGGTGGATCTTGCGTCGCCGGTGCAGATACTCCAGGCCCTTGAGCGTGTCACAAAGTATGGTCGCTATTTCATCCTCGGAGAGGGTCTTCTTGCGGAGCCTCATGATGTCGGAGACTGAGCCTGCGCCGCAGTATTCCATTACGATCTGGAAAAAGTTACACATATCTACTTATTATAGGAATGGCTAAATTGTGTTGATTCTTCCCAATTTCAATCAAATATTGTCTTATTTAAGAGAAGAAGCAGATTAGGCCGTTAGGCCTATAACTTAGGATAATTACCCAGAGGTCGGTATTCTTGAAGTAGCTGCCATAGTATTTGACGACGTATGGACTGTCACACTGCTGCATGATGCTGATCTCCTTGATGATCTCCTGCAGGTCCGTGTCCACTGGCACTTGCTTGATGGCGAGGACCTGCCCGCTTTCTTTGTGGAGGGCCTGGAATCATTGCATCATGGAAGTACCTACATCTCTTTTCTTGCTAGCTAAAACCATTACCTGCATCGGAAGGTCTGAGTTCTGCAGGTAACGAATTAGTACCTAGTTTAAAAAACTTACAAATCAAGTAGATATAACGTTCTAGAATAAGTAGCTCACGGAAATACGATTCAATTGACACATTGACTTGTCCTACTGTGTCCTGTCCTTGGCCTACTTCAACTTTCCATCAACATCGGTAGATATACTTGAAATATTATTCCTTTCTGCCCTATCGATGGGCATGTGTACCCATATATCACAAAATTGTGTCACAAGGGAGCAAAATGACATATTTAGGGCGAGGGCGTACATTGAATCCTAAACGAAGCGAATATAAAGATAAAGATAGTTTATTTTCCAAGTAGGCATATATTACAGTGCGCTTATCCCTTGGAGTGATGGTGGGCCGTCGACTCCCGACCGATTATGTCATTCAAATTTCAAATTTGAATAATTGAAATACAATCAAAATTCCAATAACTCAAAAACGACATATGCCACTTGAAAAGTTATGAACGTCAAATAATGCTACGCCGGCTCTAACCCTACACCTCTGACCCGAGAAAATTTATTCCTCCTAAATTGTAGAAGGGTATCCGAATATGGGACCGGCAAAAAACTCAGAAGGATACTATAATAGATTCTAAAATAGAATCCTGAACGTAGTGAGGGATTCAAGTGTGTTACGCCCAAGATGGAAATAATTTTGCTACCATGTGACACGTACTGCTTTTCACGTCACCTCCTATGAACAAATTATGTATAAAAATATTATTTTAGCAAAAAAATTGTATGCAAAAAATATAAAAATAGGGTCCTAGATCAGGAAAGTGTTACTTTGATCCCTCCTAGCAGGGAAGAAAAAGCTCTTTTCCGAGTGATGTGAAAAGGAATATTCAACCTATCGTTACTTAGCAGTACCAAGGTCAGACAGAAATTTCCACTAATTCTTATTAGTTTTCCCTCGTTAGATTTTTTTTTAAATTTTATTTGTGTTAGGAAATTAGAGGCTGGTGCATTTAGTACAAGATGCTAACACTAAGGTACCTTATAAACGCTTCCATAGGACCCCTCTCCAAGCTTGCAGATGATGTCGAACACCTCCTCCGGCTGCCGAGTGAGACTCTCCTCCGAGAGCTTCTTCAACTCACTGCAACAAACAAACACAAGCTTGTACACAAATTGAAAGAAAGAGACAAGATATCGACTATTTTCTCGCGCGAGAAACGTGAAAATATAAATCCTATGGGAATAAAAGAGACAAATATTAATCGTTGGTCGCTGACAGTTAAATCTGCTATTGCTAATAATGTTCTCTCATTGCTATGATTCACAGCGTCAGCGGTTTAGTTGGAAAGGTGCTGACTTCTGAAAA
This sequence comes from Cydia pomonella, assembly GCF_033807575.1. NCBI lineage: Eukaryota > Metazoa > Arthropoda > Insecta > Lepidoptera > Tortricidae > Cydia > Cydia pomonella. The sequence continues at coordinate 2,608,610 of NC_084708.1, forward strand.
ATGTTTCGGGTATAACTTCTGCCTCACAAAGGATGAGATTTCCAAGTAAACATGTTTATATGTAAATGTAATCTTATGGTATACGAAAAGACGAAAGAAAAATTTGTCTGCATGTGAAGCATGGATTCCTAAGTACTTTAACATATAATTTCAACCCTCAATTCCAAACCAACATACTTGTAAAATATTCCATATTTTAGCAAACAGGGATATGTTTTATTGTAAACATTTACTTTATGATAACTTTTTATCAGTAAGACCAACTTATGCAATGCAAGTTTAGAGTTTAAAATAGTGCTATCTATCTGACTTTCAGAAGTCCGAGTTTCGGAGATGATAACAAAGCTTGACCTTAGTTAAGCACTTTAGCATAGCATCTAGTGCGCATTCTGCCTTTGAAGAAGACAGTCATCAACGTCAACAAGAAAAGAAAAGATTTAAGGATCCCGAGTCCAGCGATGAAGTTCTTAATAGGAGTGGCGCTGCTATATGCAGTGTTTACTGCCGCAAATGCCACCGGCTGCACCGTCTGTCTCAACGGCCACTGTCACGCCTCGTCCAGTTTCTACGACGGCATCAACAAGCTCTCCAGCAGTCACATGGCTATCGACTTCAACTCCAACATCCTCTACATCTACAACGAAGGCATCAAAGCCATCAACTTGGACACCAATACAATGACACCTATCCCGATGCAAGGTAAAGGAAACTACTTAGGCGTAGACCAAGACACTGGAGATTTGTATTATTACAAGATCGCTAATTTCAACAACACCATCTACAAATATCATCCTAAAACTGGACAAACTGAAGTTATCAACGTCCCGATTCCAGAAAATAGTCCGCCTCCACTAAACGTTCTAGTACACAATGGTTCTCTGTATTTCAACACGCATCGTGAATCTGGATATGATGTGGCAAGTGGATTGAATATCTTAAGAGGATCTGTGATTGAAAGAATACCCGCTTTAGAAAACTTCACTGTTAACAACATAGTGATTGACAAAAATGGAATTATGTACATCAAGTCCGGTCCAGAGATCTACACACTGAAGCCAAACGCGAATGAAGCTGTTTTGTTAGTACAAGCAAAATACTTGATAAGTGGAGATAGGAATGGTGAAGTATATTTCTTTGACCCGACAAATAGGTACATCTACAAAGTGAATGCAGATGGCGATGACTTGATCAACATCGGAGCATACGACGCTTCCAGGGATGGTCGCAAGCGACCAAATCTAAAGGAGTTCATCTTTGACAAGAACGGAAATCTGATTTTCAAAGACAAATGGTCGACTTTGTACTATAAATCCGATACGGCAAAGTGCACTTTCACCTTTGAGGGAAACACAAGTCGTACTAGAATAACTAAATTGAAAAACGGTGAATAAAATGTATGAAACTTGAAACAGATATCAAAAATATATCTAATACTTAGGTTTAAACATAATTTCAAACTAAGTGTGGCCCGCTCGAACTGGCGGAAGGCCGTCGCTAAACATAAAATCAAAGTAAGGCAACTGTGATTAGGGTGTCCCGGTGTGTTGCCGGTAACTAGGTACAGGATTTCTTTACGAAATCAACCCCGGAATCGGAAATTTCGGTTCTTGCTATACAAATTCAGTACCGGAAGCATTCCCTGGCTGTGATGTTATAAATATGGCGGGCGATTTTTTGTTGCAGATCTTTATTTATCTTTTATGTATAGAGCTATTCTTTAAGGTGCAGTAGGTTTAGAAAACGGATTCTATAAAAGTTAAGGCGCTTTTTTAGATCGGCTGCCATAAATTGAATTAGCAATCTTGGGGCCTTTCACTAGGGACTTCAGCGATTCGAATCCTGAGTTTTTATGTTTCGCTCGATAGAAAAAAATCACGAACATAGGTTTAAAATACACTTCAAAAACTTATACTTAAATCTTGCAATATTATGCTTGAGGAGAACTCAGCGATAACTTATTTATTTTTAAAACACGCAAAAAATTTAAATTATACAACCTTATATCCACGCTCCCGGGCACGCACGTCGATCTCGCCCTCGCTTACACTCAGTGTGTGTGTGTGAGAGAGAGAGAGAGAGAGAGAGAGAGAGAGAGAAAGAGAGAGCAGAACACGAACTTACTTCACCTTAAGGTGGCGCATTTGTATTATAAAGTATAACACAATTCCCGTTCAAGTTGTATGTTTCCTGACGCGTTTCAATTTAAACCAATTATGACGCAAAAAAATTCACAGGTTTCTATAATCTTTTATAATCTATTAAGAGCTTAAGCTGTAGGATGAATAATCCAATCCAATAATACAATAACTTTTTTAACTGCTTACAAAAATATCAAATAGCAAACATACTGTACAGCTACTTGTCGGTTTCTATCATACAACAAATAAATTAGATGATGTATTTTTTGTACTTTTTTTAAATATACTACGTCGGTGGCAAACAAGCATACGGCCCGCCTGATGGTAAGCAGTATCCGTAGCCTATGTACGCCTGCAACTCTAGAGGAGTTACATGCGCGGGGCAGATCCTAACACTCGGCACCCTCTTTGAGCTCTGGCAACCTTACTCTCCAGCAGGAATACGACACTACGAATATGAGTAGGGTCTAGTGTTATTTGGCTGCGGTTTTCTTCTTAAGGTGGAGTACTTCCCCAGTTGGGTTCTGCTCTAGATCTGGATAGTCATCCGCTGTGCTGTGCCCTACCACACAAAGCGAGATGACATTCACAATGCCCATACCTCTCTCTTGGACGATATGGAATTTTATCAGACCCGAGAAAAAATATATAAATCGACCCGCCTACCATAATATTTAACGTTAAAGCTCACATGAATTTGTTTTACCATTTTACTTGTCATTAATTACTTAACAATAACATAATTCCGCAAGCTTTCCTGATTTATAACAAAACAACATTGCGGGTTCATTGGCCAAATCCCAATATCATAACACAGAAAAATAACTAACCCAAACTCTTACCTCACGCAACATAACTAACCTATAAACAACTTTAAATTCTACCCATAAAGTTCAAACTACAAAAACTATGGCACTATTTGTAAGATTTTGTGACGGCTAGCAGCCGGTCGATTCTTTTATCAGCGTCATTTTTAAAATGCACTCTATGTCTAACAAATCAAGGTTCAAACTAGAATTGTGTAAGATACGACGTTCAGAGAATAACTTACGTGTAGGCATAATTTTTCAGTGTCAACGACCAGCTATCACGAAGGGTCGGTCATTTTTCAAACTATTACAGTTTGTGTTACGGGGGTTACGTGATTTCATATTTATGTCGACGGAGATTATTCAGTAGTGCACATAGCACACTATCACCCGTCTCTCACACACTTTGAATCGGAAAAAGAGATGAGTAATTATATCGTCAGTAATTAGGGGTTAACGTTTTGAATTGCGCTAGAAATTTTGCTGGGAGAAATGTGCAGATATTTTTTGTTTGCGTGATGGATCCTCTACACGGCGGGCCATCATACTGGTCCACTAAGATGGGCCAGCTTGTAGAGGGATAGTGGTATCGGATGGCTTATGGTGCGGCGGGATGGCGATGGGATGGCCACGGTGTCGGTTTTTCGTCCGCACATCAAACGTGGGCGGCGATGGTCCGTATATACGCATCTACACGTGGTCCAATTCATAGTGCTTGCTCTCGACCATCACATGGCCATCTCGCTGGCCCAGCGCTGGGCCATCGTGTAGAGGAGCCACTATAAAAGTACTAAGAGTCAGACCAAGATAAATTGGCAGCCTGTGAAGTTGTCAAGTGAACGTTATAATTTCATAGAATTTGACGTTTAAAATAATGCTTGCACTGTCGGGGCTGTCAAAATCACTGCAATCTTATCTTGGTATGACTCTACATCTACAACGTCTTGATAAATGCACCTTGGCAGGCGAGTGCGTGAGAAAGAAGAATGCATCAGAAAATAATACTTTTAACGACGTAATTAAAATTAACGATCTATCAAATCTTGATTTATCCGAAGAATTTATAGCTGAGTACATGGAAATTTATTGGTTTCTTTCCAAAAATAGTAAACTTAATGTCATAACGTAATATTTAAAAGTAAAAGCTCTGTTTCGAGGGTAAGTAATGATTTTTTGAAGAGAGACTTGTCAACAAATGAAGCACGTTCCGTATGGAAACTTTGCCTATTTAAAATCAATTAAATATCATCTGGCTGGCTGGCCACTATTTCGTACAGCGCATAAGTATCGCCATACAGCGAAGAAATACGGCCAGCCTACTAGGCACCTTGCCCATTGACGGCAATTTGGGCCAAATGTTTTACCTTTAGTTTAAGTACTTAGTAAGTTTTATTATGTTTGTTTATTTATTTGTTTTTCTGTTATTAAAAAAAAATATCATGTCTAAATATTTCAACAGTTCCGCTATTTAGAAATGATAAACAGCGTACAGCCTAAATTAACTCCTAAGAGGCAAAGGGTGAAAATGGAGTTAAAGTTTTCAAAGACGCGGAAGTCGCGGGCGAAGCTTGTTATATTCGTAAATATCATTCATTGAAAATATTTGATCATAATTAAACAAAGGCAAGATATCAATTGTTTTAATCTTTTGTTCTATTGTTTGGATTTCCTCATGAGCCCGCCCGAGCGGATAAAAATAGCCAGAATTTCGCACACAATTGTAGCAGTTTTATATTTTTTGGTTTCCTATCATCCTCCTAGAGAACAATTTTTTTAACTATATGTATGCCCGTCTCCTAGGCCATCCTTTCCTCCTTTCATTTTTTCCATCCTTTTTACTATTGAGGGCTGGCGGCATATTTTTTTTATTTTATTAGCCTATATGTGTGTCCCACTGCTGGGCAAAGGCCTCCCCTCTAGCTTTCCAATCCTCCCTGTGCTTAGCAAGATCCCGCCAGTCCCGCTGAAACGCATCCAAGTCGTCCCGCCATCTCTTTCTAGGTCTGCCTCTGCCACGACTACACTGGGGATGACAGCTAGTGGCTATATTAGCCCATCTGTCATCATTCATTCGGCAGACATGTCCAGCCCAGTCCCACTTTAGCCTGGCGGTCTTCATCCCAACATCGACGACACGAGTTTTGGAGCATAATAATAATATTATTGTTGATAATTTTAAGAAACGTTTGGATTTGTTTATCAATTTTAAATGAGAATATTTTGAAGATATACGAGAGAATACGTTTTGTTTTAGTTAAGTGATTGTAAGTAGTTTTGATTTATATTTTAAGTAATTTTAATGACCTTTTGTAAAAGATTTGACTGTAGTTCATTAAAGTGTAACTAAGAAAAATATTCCTGAAATTTTGTCAACGAATTATTGGCCCACCCTAAGTATGTTGTTAAATGAGAAGGTAAAACTAAGTGCATTAATCCAGGTGGAGATGAGACTAAATATAAATAAATAGTTATTGAAGGAAGTACTCCCCTCACTCGTATTTTAATAAATATATCGTATGTATTCTATCCACAGAGCTCTGGAATGCTATACATTGACGAATATAACAGACTTTGAGGAAAACGTTCCAGTTTTATATGATTATGTATCCAATACGAGGAAGCTGATTCACTGTACTACGCGCGTGTTTACGTAAGTATTTAGAAAAATACTGTTTTAATAGTATTTTATGCAACAGTTGTATAAGAAGGGTCAAAAAAGGCGAGTGGCGTGAGTTACAATGTGAGCCGGAGCCGAAGGCGTAGGCGAACATTGTAAAGGAATACGCCACGAGCATTTTTTGACCTACTTATACAACGTTGCATACAATATTTTTCCTACGAGTCAACAAAAATAAATATTAATTTAGGTAATTTAGGTATTTAGGTTTAGGTATATAGCCAAGACGCGCGAGCATACCTTGTTACGCGCCCGGCCCGCCACGGGCCGCGGCCGGCCGGTCCGCGACACCTCGTAACTCATGCGGCCCTGGTACTTGCTACTTGCTAAATTAAATTTTTGGACAGTTTTTTCTCAATTTTGGCCACCGTAGCCTACAGAGACTAAAAAGGAACGCTAAGCGGTCTTCGTAGTCTATGGGTGTTGCTATATTACGGGTGTCACATGCGTGTTTCTGACTTATGAAGTAATTGTTTTTACTATGAAACCAAATGAATATTTTGTAAGTTGGCAGCAATGCACTTAGTTTAAAACTGTATTTGTTTTGGTTTTGTTAGGTTGGTAGCCATTAATCGTAGTAACGTTATAGCGATTAAAAGCACAAGAGCTTTTATGAGGAATAGACAATATAGACTTTTCTTGAAACCTTTTATGTATGTTCTTATATTCGTGTTAATGAATGCATAAATGACAGATAACAGTAGAGGAGTAGGAAAAATAAATAAACAAAACACATATGGCGACCCATGTCGATATTAAAACATTTAGGCCACAGTGGCGTGCATAGAACACGTTAATGTGTACGCAGGCGGAGTCACAGGCTAATGATAATATTAAAACACAAAACAACCACCTTATATTAGCGGCCGATCGTAAGATCAGGCAGATCGTAATGTTCCTGAGTAATGTTTTGACGGTAGTCACGTTAAACCAATAGATAGGTAGGAGAGGTTCGTTAGGTTGCTTCAGATGCCCGAAGGCCAAATACACAAATAGCCCCAGCTCCGTTAACTCAGGGAACTAGACAAAGATTTTCCCGTTTGATATGTCTAGGAATTTCACGATCTGCCTGATCCTACGATCGGCCGCCGACATATAGATAGTATAGATATGATAGACAATGCACATCATAACTGACTATGATATTCGGCGCATATTCCTCAATTGTTGTAGACATTCATATATAAAGGTTTTAACCCCCGACGCAATAATAGCAAAAATAGGGGAGTTACAGTAGACTTTCGTTAATTCAAACAAGGGATATTTCGAACCTCTCTATAATTCGAAGTTATCACGAGTTCCCTAGAACATCTCTTTATATTTCGAAAAAATTCAATACATTTTAAGCACTTTGTAATTCGAACAGAAAAATCATCGCTACGTAACAAAACAACGCGTTAATTTGAACTCATATAGGTGTCAAACACTCGACAATTCAAAGTTGACTGTATAAGTTTGACGCCAATATCTGTCTCACTATTTGTGGCACCGTAGCTCTCAAACGGATGAACCGATTTCGATGGGGCTTTTTTTACGTGAAAGCGAGTTTCCTTGCGGTGGTTTTATGCTATGTTTGATAAAAATCGATCCAGTATTTTGAAGAGTATCAGCTCTTTTCCAAAATTATATTTTTGCAGTCTTCGATAGATATTGCAAGATATTATTAAAATATATTCCTAACCTGAATTCCGGTCCTGAAGTTGAATAGACGATTTGTTAGATGAGTTTCCCAAACGCAGTTATTCCTTGCAGCTAATTTTCTTTTCGCATTTTTTCCCGAAAGCGATTATCCTAAACACTTTTTTTCTCTGCAGCTTATTTTTACAGTCGCTTTGCTTCTGATTCCGATTTTTTTTTGTCTGAATTTTAACCTGCAGTTAATTTTTCCTCTGCAGCTTATTTTTACAGTCGCTTTGCTTCTGTTTCTGATATTTTTTTGTCTGAATTTTAACCTGCAGTTAATTTTTCCTCTGCAGCTTATTTTTACAGTCGCTTTGCTTCTGTTTCTGATATTTTTTTGTCTGAATTTTAACCTGCAGTTAATTTTTCCTCTGCAGCTTATTTTTACAGTCGCTTTGCTTCTGTTTCTGATATTTTTTTTGTCTGACTTTTAACCTGCAGTTAATTTATAAATAATTTTTGTTTCGTTTTGTGTTTTTTTTCTGTTTTTTCACCCGTAGCCATATTTCCTAATAGTTTTCTCACTGTTCCGTTTTTTCGTCTTGTCGTGTTATTTTAATGTCCGCGGCCAGCTACCAGAGGGGTGAAGGGGGGGGGGGGGATATAGGGTAAAGGCACCAGTAGTCAGCCTTATAACGCATTTTTAAAGTTTGTACTCTCGACTTTTCTACAGGATTAGTCGGATAAATAAACGCATAACATGGTTAGATCAATTGTTTATTATAGTTTTAAAACAAAGTATGTCAAAAAATAACAATCCTCTTTATAATATCTATAATTAAGATTAAACAAAAAATGGCACTTTTCTCCAGTAGTCAGCCTCTAAAATCCAGTAAGCAGCCTTTGTGTACCCAGTACTCAGCCTTTATAAACTATTAATAACAATGAAATAAAAAACACTATTATTTGTATAAAGTTAACGATATTATAATATTTATCATTCCTAGGTAGGAAGCTAGAGTATAGGTAGGTACCTATACTCTTATAAGTACAATTCTCATGCCACGAAATTTGTAGGCCATAGGTGCTTAAAATTATTCTTGCAAACTAATAAACACTGTATTTATCTTCTTATTTTTTATTAATGTATCTGTTTATTTAATAGAATTCATTATTTTTAAAATCGGATATTGAATTAATCGGATATGAAATTAGATATTGGAATATTTCTCAACACAAGTATGTATACACTTTTGAACCTTATTTAAATGAGTTAAAGTTCATAATATTTGGCAGCGACGTACCAAGGAAGATAATGGCTGAGTACTGGATCCGTGAAACCCAGTGGTCAGCCGCATTAAAACGTTATTTCAAATGCGGCTGACTACTGGGTTTTACTTTAAATTGACTGAGACATGCCTAACTAAATTTGAAAATGTAAATGTAACGGTCCTAACGGTCGTATTGGATCGAAAATAAAAAAAATAACTAATAACCCAAAGGTCAGCCGCGGGAGGCTGGGCACTGGATTTTTTGTAAAAAAGTGGTATCCAGTGGTCAACCTCCTCAATTTATAAGTTAAATATTGATATTTCTATTTAAATATAACGCAATTTAATAGATAAACTAACCAATAAACCCATCATTAACAAAAAACAGTAACTTTTTATATTAAAACATATTTTTTCTCACGCGTTAAAAGAACACCACGTGCAGTAAAAAATATGGCGGACATGACATTCTAGCTCTCGTCAACAAACATCACCTTTATGAACGAGTATATTTCCTCTCCCCGATACCTCACCGCACCTGCCGCGTTAACGAATAAGGAATCAGAGCTCCTATTTGACTACTCGCGATTTGTTTAATCGAATATACCAGATATTTATGACCAATAAACGACTTAAAAGGCTGACTACTGGTCCCTGGCTGGCCACTGGTGCTGTTACCCTATTATATATAATTTGAAAAAAGTCGAATTTGTATTTATGTAAAAATAATCATAATATTTAAAAAAAATTGTGTAGCACCCATATTAATCTTTTAATGTAAGGTACACTCGGCTAATTCCGAAAATCGGGATATTCCGAAAATTACTAATATCACTAATATTCTACTAAACGCGGCTACATTATTTGCTCAGATTAGTGAGCGAGTGAAAAATTCCCGCTTTTTTGACATATCTTATTTATCTGCAATATACAGGGCGTCCCACGGCGATGCCACATGGAGGGAAAGTACCTTAAATATCATAGATAGCATATTTTGCTGAAAGAAGACTTCATTTTATTTTTAAAACTTAGTTAAATTGCATTCATACTTTTTTAATTTTTTTTGAAAAAAAAATGTATGGAAAAAAAATATCGCGTCATTGGAGGAAAAGTACCTTAATTTTTGTAAATGAACATCTTACTGAAAGAAGACATTATTTCGATTTAAAAAAACAAGTTGAATTGCATTTTAAATAATTTCATGGTTAAACCGGGAATCGAACCCGCTACACGAGAAAAAAAAATACCTTGTAGCTTTGTCATACCGATCGAAAGGCTTCAATGTGAGAATTATTTTTTTGCCAATTAACATAGTGTTGGAAACAAAAGGAAGACCATTATTTTTTTCATTTGATGTGAAATTTTGATTAGAATAATGACATTCCCGTATGGGCATACAACTAATCTTTCATTTTAAAGTACCTATTACTAATGAATCAGGACCCACTTGAGAAGTACGCATCATTTCCTTATTATAATTGTAGTGCATGATAAAATGATAAAGAGATAAGTAATAAGTAGGAACGTACCTGTTTGTATGCAATCAATTGAGTTTGTGTGCATAATGTTCTGCCGTATGCGTAAACGACAACGAGCGTATTTTAATTCTTGCTTAATGTGTTTAAATTCCGTGTTTCGTGTCATTAAATTAAATAAATCTGTTAAAATAAGTGTCAATTATTGTTTAAACATGTTTTAAAATTACTGACTAGGCAGAAAAACAAGTATCTTAAACTATGATCAGGTGTTGAAAGTAAAAAAAAAAAAGTTTAAAAAGTTTGTTGGCGGGAATTGACTATTTTATTTAGTTATTTCGCTTTACGAGGATTTTGTTACGACGGTATTGTATTAAATAACCATGGCGTATCAAAATAATGTTGATTTAATGGAAGCATACTTTTTGAACCACAAAAACATAACATTAGCCTTAAATTGGCACCGTGAAAGATATCCTGATAGAAATACACCATCTCGATTTATTATGAAACGGTTGGTGGATAATTTGACAAATTTGGGACGTTTCGATCATCTATTACCACAACCACGGCACCAAATGTTAAACACTGACGATGAGCTCGACATTTTGATATACTTTGAGGCAAATCCTAAATGTTCAGTGCAGGGCCCCGACAACCCTTTCCGCGATAAAAGCCTTTCAATGGGCGTCCCAAAAACATGGCTAACACATTGAAAGACTGTCCAGTTTGAACTGCAAGCCCATATATTTGACTAGCCCTTACCGAAAAACTTAGCAAAAAATAAAGCTAGCCCTTTGCAATTGCTTACTGCTATCCTATATGCCTTGCAATCCCTTAATAAGGGTTACCCTTATCATTAAGCGCTTTTTATAAAGCTTTCCCTTTAGTAATGTCGTAGTTGAGCGTTGCGTGAAAGAGGCAGAATTAGTATATATCTACGCTAGTGTATGAAAAGGAAAGAAAATACGTTCCTAGGGAAGGGTTTTTTAAATAATTTTGTTCGCTTACCATCTACTATATACTAGTACGAATACAATTACTAGTATAGTAGCCGTTGCCGTGCATCGTATTAGCTGAGTCCGATTGCACTTACGAAACTAGGCGACTTTTTAAACATAATTGTACCTACTGGCTGACAAGTGTGAACTGATTAAAATAAAACAAGGTCTACAAGTCATATATATTTTATTAAATATGACTTTTCTCTAAAGTTTAACAGAATAGTACACAAGTAAGTCCGACTCACGCTTGACTGCATATTTCTAATAGGTAGTAGCAACGGCGTAAACAACAATAATAACAATTAGGGTCACTTCTGTCCGAGTAAGAAAACTCGGAAACGGTTTAAAAGATACCGGTTAAAACCGGTTTATTTCGGTTTTACTCCGAAATTTCAGAAGAACGCGAACATTTTAAGAACTTTATTGTAACCTTAATAAACCGTTTTATTGGGGGAGCGATGAGACGGCCGTGTGCTGCATAGGGCATAGCATTCTCTCGTTTCGTGCCGATTTGGTGTCCGAGCCCGAATCAAGTTAATAACATTACTATTTTATACAAGTGGTTATTTTTTTAAAGTATGATTACGTAAAAATTAAAATTTGATAAACTAAACCATATAACTTAAATAAAAAAACAAGTAAAAATTCATTTTCCTCCTACCTAAAATAGCTTGGCATTGAGTAGGTTATTAAAAAAACTACTATTTGTGAATAAGTGCATTTTTATAAAGAAGTGCATAATTTATATTATATTAGAACACAGCAAGCCCAGTTACAGTAAAATTATCCTAGAGAGAACGCAGATTTTAATTTTATCACATGAACAACTTCATTTTCCGTCTGAAAAATTGTGACTTATACCAAGTCTAAACGCACAATTGTTTAAGAATAGGTATTTTCTTTTTCACCGCCTTAGATCCTCAGCAGTCTCAGCACACGGAGCGTAAGCGTCGCGTAAACGTATCGTAAAAACGTTACGAGTACGAGACGCGTAAGCGTAATCGTTTAATAAGTGGAATCTAGCTGAAATCATGGTGTCGCTGGCGTCAGATGTCTTCGGCGGATGTATCAACGATCTTACTTTCTCGTCAGATGAAGAAGATTTTTTATTGTTTGATAAGGCTGAAGTTTTGTTTTTTGCGCCCATATTACGCTACGTCTGTCATAATGACGACAGAAAAGACTTGTTTGAAGTTGTTCGCGCTCGCAGCGCTCTCGTTCTACGCGCGTATTACGATACGCTTACGCGTTTCTTATGCTTACGCTCCGTATGCTGAGAGCCTAAGTATCTGTAAAACGTCAATGAAGAAGGTTTCGCGCTCATGGTACGGCACGGCAAAATAAATTTTTCTTCATCGGAAATCCACTTTGTCACGGTTAAGTACTCATAGATATATGGTCATAAGAGGGCCATTGCCAGGGCTAAATACGATTTCGTCAACAGAATTGGTGAGAAACTAGCGAGCTACCCCACTGGGAGTCGCGCGTTCTGGTCGCTTGCCAAAGCTGCCGAGGGAAATTTTTGTCAGTCGTCCTTACCACCACTGCGAAAAGCTGATGGTCATCTGGCCCACAGTGCAAAGGAGAAAGCCAATCTTCTTGGTTTGCTACTATTTTTGCCTCAAGCTCGACCCTAACCGACGACGGTTGCGCCGTGCCGCCCACCATCCCACGGTGCGTATATTCCATGCCAGAGATCTCATTCACGCAGAGAGATATTCGGCGGGAGTTGCTATCGCCGACGCTCATTAGTCGAGCGGGCCAGACGGCATACCAGCGATTGTGCTTAAGCAATGTGCTCCTGAGTTGTGTCCCGTGATGGCGCGCCTTTTCACACTCTCTAGCAAGAAACGGCATGTTCCATCTTCGTGGAAGACGGCCCTTGTGCACCCTGTGCTTAAAAAGGGCGACAGATCGGACCCATCGAGATACAGGCCTATCGCTATTACCTTTCTTCTCTCAAAGGTCATGGTGCGTATAATTAACGCAAAGCTGCTGAGATACCTGGAAGAACACGACCTGATCAGCGACCGCCAGTATGGTTTCCGTCACGGTCGCTCGACTGGTGATCTTCTATTGTATCTCACACACCGCTGAGTTTAGGCCATTGAGAGTCAAGGTGAGGTATTGGCAGTTAGCCTAGATATAGCGAATGCGTTCGATAGGGTCTGGCGTAGGGGTCTCCTATCGAAGTTACCATCTTATGGACTGCTGCAGGGACTATGCAAATGGATCGCTAGCTTTTTTTTCCGGCAGACGCATACGAGCCGTAGTAGACGGAAGCTGCTCCGATAGCATGGACATTAACGCTGGCGTTCCGCAAGGTTCTGTGCTATCCCCAACGCTGTTTTTGCTGCACATCAATGGCATATGTTGTCTAACGACGACATTCATTGCTATGCAATGCAGACGACAGTAGGGAATGCCTATTACACAGGCCGTGCCAACATCCCTCGTTCTGTGGTGCTGGAGAGTCGTGAAAAGCTTGTGTCGGACATTGAAAGCACTCTATCCAGTTTCAGTGTAGGGTTGGGACAATCTAGTCCGATTTAACCCCACCAAGACACAAGTTTGCGCGTTTACCGCTAAGAAAACCCCATTTACTGTGGTCCCACAGTTCCAAGGCTCAGCCCTTACCATGTCAGGGAGTATTGGGATCCTCGGTGTCGACATTTCCAGTGATGTCCAATTCCGTAGCCACCTGGCATCCAAAAAACTCGGTGTGCTCAATAAAGCGAGACGATACTTTACAACTGCTGCTATATAAATTGCAGTCCCCATATGGAGTATTGCTGTCACCTTTGGGCAGGAGTACCTGCATGCTAGCTTGGACCATTCGACTCAGTCCAAAGGCGCGCTGAACGTACGAATCGTCGACGATCCCAAACTCAGAGGCGGTACTGAACCTTTAAGTCTAAGGAGAGACTTTGCCTCCTTGTGTGTGTTCTACCAATGGCCGCTTTCTATCACCGCACCGCTCGCTCGCAGGGTGTTCATCCTCACACCCTAGAACCTAATTGGTCGCGTACTGTGCGGTTTAAGAGGAATTTCCTGCCGCGAACGCTTCGGCTGTGAAATGAGCTTCCTGCTGAGGTTTTCCCCAGGGGCTACAGTATGGGGCTCTTCAAAGAGGAGTGTACAGGTTTTTAAAGGGCCGGCAACGCGCATCTAATACCGCTGGTGTTGCATGCGTCCATAGGCTACGGTGACTGCTTACCATCAGGCGGGCCGCATGCTTGTTTGCCACCGTCGTGGTATTAAAAAAAAGGTAGTAATATAGTGATATGATACTATCTAATGCAAATAAATCACATGTAGTATACACCGTGTTTTTATTGAATTGCGTTAACTCCGGGGTTTCGGTAAGTACGTTTAAGGAAACTAAATGGCATAGTTAATTTTCAAAAAAAATATTTTTTTTTGTTTTTTTTTTTTACTATTTTTATTTTTATAAAAAGTAACTAAATGTTGCATATAGCGTTGTTGTAACACGGGCATTACATTTAACTCAACCAAACAATTGAAAACTGTGACATATCAATGTCATTTCTAACATCGATCGTCCGAGATAGTACGTACGTTTAGTAGCAAATGTATGAACTCGCACTAAACACTAACTAATAAGTAAACAGGTCCTAAAGCAAGTGTACACGCTCGTAAGGGCCTTATAATATAAAAAATTATGATTGATTATCTCCGAAATGGAGTTAGTTAGAATATCGGTATCTTTGAGAAAGTTACTTAATTTAAGCTCAGGAATGCACCCTCGAAATTAACGCAAATCAAAAAAAACACGGTGTATATTGGGTAGGTATATCTTTATTCGTTTCACTTGATTGCCTTCTAGCTAGATAGATGGTGGAAAAAAAATCTTTGAAACTTCATTCCATTCCAATCCGTTTCTGCCCATTCCTTCCAATATTTTCAGTTTGAAAGAAAAGATAAATATCTTATTAGAAAATGGGTTTTTATGTAAAATAATAATAATAGATACATAGGTAGTTTAGATCTTAATGGCAAATATTGGACACAAATATATTTTATATTTGAGAGAATAATTGAATAAAGCTTAAATAATAAACGAAAAGTCAGCTACCACTGCCAAAGCCACTAGGTCAAAGGCTGAACTTCAGTGAAGCAATTCTCGGACAAAAATCAATGCCCAAGTATCGTAAAAATCGAGGCCGAAAACCCGGAGCTTCTGATCTGAGAATTAGAACTTGGTCGAACGGATCCCCACTGTTTTTGTTACACCTCGTATTTACAAACGTCGATATACTCCCTTGTTTGTGTCTTGGTTTAATTCAAGTAGTTTATGGTTCCATATTTTAAAATATCATCCCTTTAATTTCTATCCAATAAAGTTCATTTAATCTAATTTCATTCCCTTTCATACATGATTTATTACCTTCCCTCGGTTTTACATTAGGCGGACCGTTTGTGTGTTTGTCGCCGCCATAGTATTAAAAAAAACAATACATATATAATGAATAAACACATATTTATAAGCACATAATGAATAAATACATAAATATCAAAATAAACACAAATAACTTTAGAGGACAAAAAACGTTCTACGAAAAAAAACAATAAATCGGTACGAAACTAGAGATCGGCTCGTAAACAAAGACACCGCGCATGGAATAAACTGGATTTTATTGTTCTTAACCGGTTAATCTGACAATAACTTTATGAAAATGTTCTCTAAATAACCGGTTTAAAAGTAACGGTTTTTCGAACCAAACTGAAATTTTAAGGTTTCGCGCCAAGTAAATGATAATGGTTTGTAAATTTAACCGGTTTCGGAGCCTTGCGAGTAAGTATATTATTTGCAACGGGAGCTAATGATAACACTGGCACGTGTCTAAGACTGAAGAAAATAGCGCCGTGACGATGCGCTCGATCCGCGCAAAGTAACAGATAATCACAACTCTTTGCCATTGAAAATTGAACCGTATTTAATCTACAGCGGCTTCGATCATTCGGAAGCGCGCGAACATCAAAGAACACCGCCGCCAACAACGATCGCTTACTATTGGATTTACAGTAATGTGTGCTTTATGAACAAGGTAGATGATTTAAATTAGCACGCTTATATGCTGAAAGGGAAGCCCTTTATAAGGCTAACCCTTATAAGCGATATGCAAGGTATTGGTGAGCGGATGATAAGGGTTTTGTAAGGGTATTAGGATACCGATACCTCAAAAGGGTTAGCTTTAATATAAGGGCTTTAAAAGCAAAATGAAAGGGTTTCGCCGGGCAAAGGGTATGGTGAGTTAAGCCTTATGCAAAACCCTTACAAAACCCCTTATAAGGGATAGCGGGCCGGTCCCTGGTTCAGTGAGGGAAGGTGAAGCAGAAACCGGATTTTCGAAAAGCAAAATACACCGTGTACTGAAAAAATACAAATTTAAAAGTTACGTTGAAGGGCGATTAGTACAAAAATTGCAACCGGGTGATCCTGGTAGACGATTGATTTTCTGCCGAGAAATCGAGAGGCTCATTCTAGAGAATCAAGATTTTCTTAATAATATTATCTGGTCTGACGAAACAAACTTCAGCAATAATGGTATGTACAACAGACATAATAACCGCATCTGGTGCAGGGAGAATCCCTTACGTATCCGCGAGACTAACAATCAAGTGCGTTTTTCCTTCAACTGTTGGTGTGGTATTGTAAACAACCGGGTCCTCTTAGTACATTTTTACGAAGGGCATCTAAATACGGATAGGTATTTAGAAATACTTGAGATTTTAAGAATTGAGATAAATAATCTTCCGTTGGCAGAACGACAAAACATTATTTTTCAGCAAGATGGGGCTCCGGCTCATAACAGTCACAGAACAAGGGATTATCTCAATGAACACTTTACTTCCTGGATCGGAACAAATGGAGAAACTAGATGGCCGCCGAGATCCCCAGATCTAACCCCGTTAGATTTTTTTTATGGGGTTATGTAAAAAATGTAGTTTACAAGAACCAGTATGAAAATGTCCACGAGCTACAAGCAGAACTTAGACGTATTATTTTAAATATCCACCACACCATAATTAAAAAATCGACAGGGAGTGAAATAATGAAAAGAGTGAGACTTTGTATTGAACAGGATGGAAAACATTTTGAGCATTTGATAAATTGATTTAATTTTGTATTAAAAATATTAAAATGCATGGCATTTTTATTTCGTTATTTAGCAAAAAAGTAATTCTCACATTGAAGCCTTTCGATCGATATGACAAAGCTACAGGGTATTTTTTTTTCTCGTGTAGAGGGTTCGATTCCCGGTTTAACCATGAAATTATTTAAAATGCAATTCAACTTGTTTTTTTAAATCGAAATAATGTCTTCTTTCAGTAAGATGTTCATTTACAAAAATTAAGGTACTTTTCCTCCAATGACGCGATATTTTTTTTCCATACATTTTTTTTTCAAAAAAAATTAAAAAAGTATGAATGCAATTTAACTAAGTTTTAAAAATAAAATGAAGTCTTCTTTCAGCAAAATATGCTATCTATGATATTTAAGGTACTTTCCCTCCATGTGGCATCGCCGTGGGACGCCCTGTATATAATAGATTTATCTTTATTTTTTATGAAATCTGTTTTTTGCTCCTAATTATTACAATAATAAAATAAAACCGGCCAAGAGCATGTCGGGCCATGCTCAGTGTAGGGTTCCGTAGTTACTCTTCCGTCACAATAAGCTAAACTGGAGCTTAAAGTATAGTAAATTGTTAACCAAGGGATGAAACGGTACCTTTCACCCGAGTTAAACAAATAGGCAAATTTGCATAATCAGTACCTAATGAAAGAAAGTCTTTTTACTATGAAGGGGAAACTTTTTGCGATAACTCAAAAACAGCTAAACTGATCATATCCGCTATAGTTTTCATTTAATGTCTTTTTTAAGCTCTACTTCCAAGATTTTTTTCATATTTTTTGGACCTATGGTTCAAATTTAGAGGGGGGGGGACACATTTTTTTTTTCTTTAGGAGCAATTATCTCCGAATATATTCACTTTATCAGGAAATGTTTGTTGAAGACCCCTATTAGTTTTGAAAGACCTTTCCAACGATATCCCACACTGTAGGGTTGAAGCAAAAAAAAAAGTTCATCCCCACCCTAAGTATAGGGGAGGTACCCTAAAAAAAAAAATTTTAGATTTTATTGTACGACTTTGTCGGCTTTATTGATTTATATATCCATGCCAAATTTCAGCTTTCTAGCACTAACGACCACGGAGCAAAGCCTCGGACAGACAGACAGACAGACAGACAGACAGACAGACAGACAGACAGACGGACATGGCGAAACTATGAGGGTTCCTAGTTGACTACGGAACCCTAAAAACGCGTTTGTAAACAAATTCGAGCATGTTAAAAATTGTTTTAGGGAAATATTGCGAGCAACAAATATACTACAGAGTAATAAAACGAATGTAAAAAAACGCGTTTGTAAACAAATTCAAGCATGTAAAAAATTCGTTTTGGAAAATATTGCGAGCAAAAAACTATACTACAGAGTAATAAAACGAAAGTGAAAAAATGCGTTTGTGAACAAATGCGATCATAAAAGTCGCTACCGAGAAATAGTAAGACAGGGAAATTAAAAAGTGGGAAAATTTGCGACTGTGAATAACGGCGAAAAGAAAATTAGCTGCAAGGAATAACTGCGTTTGGGAAACTCATCTAACAAATCGAATAGACGCATATTGACTTCTAAAAGGCTCTTAAACACTTTATTCTTATATTATTATTCAAGTAGGCATATTACAATGCGCTTATGAACATCAAATAAAGCTACGCCAGCTCTAACCCTACACCTCTGACCCGAGAAGATTTAAATCCCCCCTCAATTTGAGGAGTGTATCCCAATATGGGACCGGCAAGAAACTCGGCGGGACAACCTATTCAAAACATTACATCTTATAATTAACATGCATTAAATTTCAATCGATTCAATTCACGATTTCGAAGGTAATTAAGTCATTTGTTAGTTTGAATCCTATCCTCTTCAGTCAGAGAATCCGGCCGCTTGAAGGATGCAAGTTTTATAAGATATTATTGCGACTGTATTATAACATATAACCTGAATTCCGGTCCTGAAGTTCAATAGACGCAAGGATATTGACTGCTGTAAGGCTCTTAGACACCGCTATTCATACGAGACACCGGACACCATTGTTAGATACTTTATAGTCGGAGAGCTAGTCCCAAGAAAATGGTTCACGATTTCGAAGGCAATTAAGTCATTTGTTACTTTGAATCCTATCCTTATTGATGTTACCAGACGTATGGAAGATGTTCATCGGTGGAGGTCAGAGATTCAGGCCACTTGAAGAATGCAAGTTTTGCGAGATATTATTGTAAATGACAGTATTATAACATATAACCTGAATTCCGGTCCTGAAGTTCAATAGACGCAAGGATATTGACTGCTGTAAGGCTCTTAGACACCGCTATTCATACGAGACACCTGACACTATTGTTAGATACTTTATAGACGGAGAGCAAGTCCCCAAAAATGGTTCACGTTAAGAAGAGCATTTAAAAAATCATTGAAAATGGAGAAGTGGAAGTCCACTATCCTCTTAACTAACTGTTGTTTGCTATATTGCCAGAGCTTCTACACGTGCAGCCTGTGGGTAAGATACACGCAGAGTACAATAATGCGTTTAGGGTACTCTTGGGACTGCCGCGCTACTGCAGTGCATCAGGTATGTTCGCGGAGGCTCGAACCGATGGCTTTCCGGCCATAATGCGTAAGCGCAGTGCCTCACTGATGCGGCGGTTGCGCGGGAGCTCCAACAGTCTACTACGTGTGCTAGCCGAGAGGTTGGACTGCCCATTCCAGCACCATTGGATGCTATTGCACGTGCAGCGGTAGTCTTATTCGAATTATGAAAAAAAAATGTATTTTTATTTGAATCTGTTTTTTACTAATATTAGCATATTAAGATTAATTTTATTGTATTACTAACAAATGATATGGTCTTATTATGACTAAAATAAATGATTGAATTGAATATACTATAACCAAAGATAAACATAACTCCGTATTAATATAAAGTCTAAGAAAAAACGTGCGACGAAAAAATGTATACTCGAATAGATGGCGATATACCTTTGCCTATACTTGAATAGATGACGACAACGTTTGACATTTAACACATATACAAGTGAAAGAACACGAATTCAATAGCCATATGTCATTTGAAGAGTTTTAGTCCTGTGTCGAAAGATGGCAGTAAATTTAGTTGACTACCAAAATTTACTTTGACAATACGCCTCTATACTCAATTTTCTTTGCTAGAACAGACGTCACGTGGCGTTCGTTTTCCCCCACCAGGAACCCCTTAACACTAAGTAAGTACCAGAACTCTAAAACTTTCATTCATCAAGTGGCCTGCATTCTCTGACCTCAGCCAATGAGCAGTTGCCAAACGCCCGGATTTAGTAATAAGGGTAGCGTAGCAAAAATACTAGTTGCTCGTTGCTTTTCGTCAATCATGTACCGATTTTTCGGGGCTAGCTCTTTATATTAGAGGATTCTTCACTTATTAACTCATTGTTATGCTATTGTGTAGTAAAACGCGAGCCAGTTCAAACAACGTAAACATGTACAGTGAGCTGCGAAATTGCATGGAGAAATTATGAATGAATGAATACGGGACCGTCAAAAAACTCGGCGGGACACATTTTTTCAAAACATCACATCTTATAACTCACATGCATTACATTAAAAAATACAATTTAAATTAATATGGAATAAAAAAAACATTTTAAGAAATGTTTTGAAAAGATGTGTCCTGCCGAGTTTCTTGCCGGTCCCATATTGGGATACCCTCCTACAATTTAGGAGGGATTTAAATCTTCTCGGGTCAGAGGTGTAGGGTTAAAGCCGGTGTAGCTTTATTTGATGATGTAGCTTTTTAAAGTCGCCATGCACTTTTAAAGCTGATGGTGCCTTACACAGAGTGTATTAGCGGCTGATATAAGGCCTCAGTAAGGAGAATAAATCCACGGCCTAGCCTAGTAGGTAGTGCCCTGCTTACGAAGCTGGAGGTTCCGGGTTTGAATTCCGGTAAGGGCATTTATTTGTGTGTTCACAGTTATTTCTTCCTGTGTTATGGATGTTTCTAACAATTAGGCTACAGAGGCCAGAGGGCCTACCGCGAACCACGTTCGACGTGTTGCCTCTCTGTGTCGCACTTGTATATTCGTACGTAAGTGCGACAGGGAGGCAACACGTCGAACGTGGTACGCGGTAGGCCCTCTGATTAGATCGTTCAAAAGCAGGATGGTTTCTGAGGGCCTACCGCGAACCACGTTCGACGTGTTACCTCCCAATCACGCTTACGTACGAATTTACAAGTGCGACAGAGAGGCAACACGTCGAACGTGGTTCGCGGTAGGCCTCCCGATTAGCACGTCGGGATGTCGCTATAATACGCGTATAGCGTTGTCTCACTCAAACTTCGGAGCGACATGCGAACCGGCCAAAGTGTTGACGATTGATCAGTATGTTTATACAAAACAAACGTTGTTGGTGTTGAGAAATGAACTCTATTTCTACGTACACTAAGTGTTTATTGGAAGTTCACTGATGTGTGAAGTTAATCTAGGTAAGAAGGCTGGGTAGTGGGTACCTATACCTGGCACTGGAAATAGTGATATCATACGATCAATATCTCAATATCAACTAATAGCTCAGCTACTCTCTCCTCGTATCAGGTTCACATATTAGCAAAATATCAGTGGAAACATGAAAGCATTACCAAAAGGACATTATGACCGTCCAGAACGAGGAGAGAAAAAAAATAGTCAAGTAAAAAAGGCAGTGAAATATTTTGTTTAAGTTTGTCAGTTGCAAAAAATGGAGCCTTCTCCAGAAAGAACTCCTAATTTCTAAAATAAGTATAAAATAATTACTACAACGAGTGACTCTGAGTTGTAGACCTCGCGATAAGCTTAAAAAAATGTACTTCGTTGAGTATCACAGCAAACTCACAAAACTTCAGCACCATAGACCATACTGGCGCTTAAGACCTTTATGCCAATTTCCGCCATTTTGAACATTATTCAAAAAACTAAACGAAAGAAAATTTTTATCTAACAATCGAACCTGCTCACAAAATTTCTTTAGAATCGGTTGAGAAATGCGACCTGCAGAGGAGAACATACACACACACGAAAGCATTTTTGCCCAAGCTGAAACGTAGACCTTCGCTAACACTCTGTTAATAATAAAACCGGCCAAGAGCATGTCGGGCCACGCTCAGTGTAGGGTTCCGTAGTTACTCTTCCGTCACAATAAGCTAAACTGGAGCTTAAAGTATAGTAAATTGTTAACCAAGGGATGAAACGGTACCTTTCACGCGAGTTAAACAAATAGGCAAATTTTCATAATCAGTACCTAATTAAAGTAAGTCTTTTTACTATGGGAGAAACTTTTTGCGATAACTCAAAAACAGCTAAACTGATCAAGTCCGCTATAGTTTTCATTTAATGTCTTTCTTAAGCTCTAATTCCACGATTTTTTTCATATTTTTTGGACCTATGGTTCAAAAGTTAGAGGGGGGGGACACATTTTTTTTCTCTTTCGGAGCGATTATATCCGAATATATTCACTTTATCAAAAAATGTTATTTGAAAACCCCTATTAGTTTTGAAAGACCTTTCCAATGATACCCCACACTCTAGGGTTGAAGCGAAAAAAAAATTTCACCCCCACTTTACGTGTAGGGGAGGTACCCTAAAAAAAAAAAATTTTTAGATTTTATTGTACGACTTTCTCGGCTTTATTGATTTATATATCCATGCCAAATTTCAGCTTTCTAGCACTAACGACCACGGAGCAAAGCCTCGGACAGACAGACAGACAGACAGACAGACAGACAGACGGACATGGCGAAACTATAAGGGTTCCGTTTTATGCCATTTGGCTACGGAACCCTAAAAAAGAGAGTCGAGTTCTAAATATGAGGATAATTAGTGGCTCTGTGGGCTGTAGACCTCGCGATAAGCTTAGAAAATGTAAAGTATATACTTAGTTCGTCGAGTTCATTATCACAGAGAACTCACAATGCTCTTAAGCGCCATAGACACTATTGACGCTTAAGTCCTTTATGCCAATTTCCGCATTTTGAAAAACATCCAAAAACTGGATCGACAAAAAATCTACAATTCAATTTCACGAGAATCTGTTAAGAATTGTGACCTATAGAGAATAACATCTGGACATACCAAAGCAAAATGCCCGAATTAAAACAGGGACCTTTCGCTAACGATACGGTCAGTAAACTATTAGATTTACCAAGAGAACGTTTGTCACGGATTAAAGTTCAGACTATTTTAAGCAAATGCTTACCCCGGAGGCCGCTCATTAGCGCTCATTCTATCAGCTCTTCGTTTCTTGCAGGTGTTGCAGTTCAACGTGGGAGCTCCCCCCTCCCACACCCCTCCCTTCCAGAACACGAGGCGGCCGTCACTGTCCATGGGTGCCCATAGCTGCCCATGAGGCAAAGGTTGAGGTAGTAGGTCGTACTTTTGAGGGAAGACTTTTCAAATCATGAGAGTCTTTTGAAAGAGCGAGAACTTTTGTAGGTATACAGGGGTCGATAAATTGCGGCTCGAGAGCCACATACGGCTCAGTTACGGGTCTTTAAGTCACCGAAAAAAATAATACTTCTGGAAAACAACCGCAATTCTTAAATCTAGTTTGGTCTTAAAAGTTTTCCGATCTCTGGTATAGTATATTAGAATTCACAATTTCACTTCCACACATCCGTAAAACGTACACAATATTGGCAAGTTCATTGAAACCCAGAAATAAACTGTATCCGTTCGAAGAAGGATAATGTGAACTTTAAACAAAAACTTTTCACTACATTCACTGAACACTATTTTATTCAGGTCACATTGCATTAAAAATAAACGTTCATAAACTTATGACACATGTGGCGCATTTATGTAACCAAGGCATCCAAAAGCGATTAACAAAACTTCACTCCCGAAATATCCTTTAAGAGTTTACATAACGGGCATGGACGTCCGCTCTCTTCCCGCGTTGGATACAGACTGCCTTTGATGTTAAAATACATTCAAACTTGGAACTGGCCATCTAGATCTGGACCGTTCAGAAATCCCATTCCATTCTCGTTCTAAATTTAAAATGTCCCAGGAGATTCCACCTTGTTTATGAGACGAGAGAAATATATTGACAGACCGTGGGTGGTATTTACGTATATCCATGACGAATATGGGAACGTTAGGTTCTTTATCGGTGTGAGAATTGATATATTTCCAGTAAAAGCTTTTTGCTATATCTGATAACGACGATAACCCAATTCTGGATTACAAGCCACTTCCATCTACCTAGCTTTTGCATACTTTGAGTAAACTTGTTTGATTTTACATCGACCTTTTTTGTTAACGTTTTTAAGCACAAGAAAGTTACATACAAGAGTGTTACGTTTAAAATACATAAAATAAATAGACGTTTTTAGCATAAATTACCGTCACCCATATCACGGCTATGGGGAAGCTCATTTTCCTTCCTTAATCGCGCATGAAGTTGCGTTTAGCGTTTCTTTCAACTATGAATTCTTTAATTATTTATATTAATTTACCGTGTCGAGCAGTTGCATCACATCACAAGTAAATATAAACATAACATTTCAGAATATAACTTTGTGTCGCCTGCCAAAGTACGCCGGCTTCAAGGCATTTAAAATATGTGCAATAATTTTTCATAATATTTTATCGTTGCCCGTTAATTCTAGATAAAAAGAGCTAATTCCACATTTAAACTCAAGGACAATTCCATTTAAACTCAAAAGTTGTTGATGTCATACAGGGTTAGAAAGGATAATTATCAATGATAGTTATCGTGATGTTTATGTCTGATAATTATCGATATGATAATAACCTAAAATGTATAAAATGCGGTATACAATATGCGGTAAATAAATATACTCGAAGCACCATCCATACCTAGGATATTAATCAGATAATTATCATTTTATTTATTTGCATTAAACATGATACAATGGTTCTTACACTATTGTTATTGGGTAACACATGATTAACTACATAGTAGCAAATTTACACCTTAAACTCTAGGAGATACAAAACAAAATAGACTGATATATAATTCAAATGTCAATACTAAAATATATCTCGATAAATATCGCGATAATTATCAAAGACTATAATTATCTGGATAATTTCGAACCCTTTTGTGATATTATTTTAAGTGTGTAATAAATTATGCTTTCTTTCAATTCTGAATAGGTATGCCAGTACGTATAGGTATCATAAACTTCAGTACCCCTAGTGTAAATTTTATCGACATCATAACGTGACGAACGCGTTTGCGTTAAGTCTCATTTTGTATAGGATTTTGAGTTTCCAAAACGTCCCGCTTGGCGCGCTCTTTCTAAATCCAATACAAAATGAGACTAAACGCAAACGCGTACGTCACGTTTCAAAATCGAATTTATTTACACTAGGGGTACTGAATTGCTACAAAATTTTAATTACTATACTACTATACTATACTCTTTTGTTTCTCGTCAACGAAAAGTTAAAATCCAACGATGCTTTCTATTCTCGACTTTCGATACACAATTGCTAAATAGTTTGTATTTATTATGATTTGCTACACTTAAATCACAGGCGTATTCTAATTTTAATTATAGGATATGAATTCGATTATTTATGGCTCGGATCTGTCAGTGTCAAAAGTGAAATTTCGTCAACTTTAAACGTCAGTTAACATTGACAGATCCGATCAGTATCTAATCCAGATCGAATTCATATCCTATAATTAATATAAGAATACGCCTGTCAGTCAATGTGTACGCTTGGCACCAGCCCGGCTGCCGGGAGTTGTTCTCTATAAATATATACAGAGATCCTTCTTTTATTTATTTAGATGCCGTTAGGTCATTAGCGGTCTTAGAAATCCCCGTAGTATTTTGTGGTTTGGAGAGTCTAGGGGGGTCTGGGTGATTAATATGGTCTGTGGAGCTATTTACGTCAGTTGTGTTAATACTGAAGTTAGATTCAATATTATATACCGAGTGAGTAGAAATGGTAGTAAATGTTCGTACATAGTACTATAAAGTTATGATATTGATACAGAAATATATGCGTATTACGCGTAGGTAAAATGGTGTACTTAGCAAAAGAAAACCTTTGTCTACCTAGAAAAATTGTGACAGCATACTCTTAGTGAGTACCGATAATGATAACATTAGATTAGGTATTCCTAGGTTTTTTATGATTTATACTTAACTACGAAACCAATAACAGTTTTAAATGATTCACAGTTAGTTTCACTAGACTTAAATCTACCGGGATATGAACAGTGATTAATATTTTATAATGTTATTAAGTTCCCGAAATTTCCCCGCAGATGCATCTTGTTCACGGGTAACTGGAATCTGGAGTGCGTCGAAATATCGGGAACTCAAAAAAAATATAAAAGATAATCACTAGGGCCCGTACATATGCAACACCAGACTGGTTGCAAATGCGTTAGCTTGCTTTAAGATGGGCGATTAATTACTCTCCGGGGGATCCTACTAGATCTAACACTAACATCAAAAAACCGGCCAAGAGCATGTCGGGCCACGCTCAGTGTAGGGTTCCGTAGTTACTCTTCCGTCACAATAAGCTAAACTGGAGCTTAAAGTATAGTAAATTGTTAACCAAGGGATGAAACGGTACTTTTCACCCGAGTTAAACAAATAGGCAAATTTGCATAATCAGTACCTAATTAAAGTAAAGTCTTTTTACTATGAAGGGAAAACTTTTTGCGATAACTCAAAAACAGCTAAACTGATCATGTCCGCTATAGTTTTCATTTAATGTCTTTCTTAAGCTCTACTTCCACGATTTTTTTTCATATTTTTTGGACCTATGGTTCAAAAGTTAGAGGGGGGGGGACACATTTTTTTTTTCTTTCTGAGCGATTATCTACGAATATATTCACTTTATCAAAAAATGTTTGTTGAAGACCCCTATTAGTTTTGAAAGACCTTTCCAACGATACCCCACACTGTAGGGTTGAAGCAAAAAAATAAATTCACCCCCACTTTACGTGTAGGGGAGGTACCCTCAAAAAAATTAAATTTTTAGATTTTATTGTACGACTTTGTCGGCTTTATTGATTTATATATCAATGCCGAATTTCAACTTTCTAGCACTAACAACCACGGAGCAAAGCCTCGGACAGACAGACAGACAGACGGACATGGCGAAACTATAAGGGTTCCTAGTTGACTACGGAACCCTAAAAAGGATCACGCTGAATATAGCTTCTAAAAGCGTGACATGTCTAATAAGACATGTTTGCCAATATTATTTACCTGGACGATCTAATATTGCCCCCAAAATGACTAATTTGTCCACGCAGATGCTTTTATTCAATATTTTAAGATTAGGATACGTCTAATATAGGTACAAATATATGCGCGGTATTTTAGTGACTAGGGCAATGAACTTCGCTCTGCCTACGATTTACGCCAAATGACGTGTGCCGTCCGAACAATTCTTTGACAAACGTATGCTTTATTTATTTTAAACTTTATTGCACAAATACAGGAATAACGTACAATAGGCGGACTTAATGCCTTCAGGCATTCTCTACCAGTCAACCACTGGGCCACCTAAGGTGGGTGCAGTGTGAAAAGAAAATGTTCCAAAATTAAATACTAAGTCTAATACTAATAGGCCTATATACAAACTAATAGGTAATATACAGGGCGTCCCAAGACTATGGGACATCAAGGGAAAGTACTTTAAATATCGTAGATAGGATATTTTGCTGAAAAAAGACTTTGTCATTTTTAAAAGTAAGTAATGCTTTGTATGGTTTCGAATCCCGGTAAGGGATTTTATTCCTGTGATGAGCACAGATATTTGTTCCTGAGTCATGGATGTTTTCTATATTTTAAGTATTTTATTTGTATATTATACATATATATACATATTTTAGGCACTTCGTGTCGATGTTTTCAGACGTGACTGTACGGCGGCTAGTCAAGAGTCTTAAGTAATGTAATGTATACCTAATCATTCCTACGTCTAACAAAGTAACCATCAAATTGGCACGAAGCTAACGCATCTATCGGCACGGGCTGTATCTGGGTCGGTCTGTGACCCGCCGCGCGTTCTTCTTCAGTCTTGCTCGTTTTGATGACTTATTAAGAGGCTGTCAATACCTAAAGCGCGCACACTGTCTATTTGTATCGGAGTAAATGAGATAGCACTGTCGCATGTTACTGGGCCTGGCCAGGGGAATAATAAGAAAAATATTTTAACAAAAAAAAGTGGATTATTAGTGTAATATTTTACTCAACAGCGGTTTAGATATAAATGTTTTGAAATTGTGATTTTAATTGCAGACCCATAAGTCAAAACAATAAAGACATAGAACCGTTTAATTGTGATTTTAAGACCAATCTTTGCAATTATTTTCTATCGAGCCGATTTCGTTCAATCGTGTATCGAGTACAACCACGGTCTTTGAAATATAATTAATATGAACATATATTTTTCTTACTTGACTAAAACAAATAGTCCTTCTTAAAAAACTGTTTAAGTAACATCAATTTCAAGGACATTGGGTGTTGACAGCCTCTTAACAGGTCACTTTGTAGGGAAATTCATGCAATCGTTTTATTGAACTTGATTGTAAAAGCTGTCTTATGATTTTTGACGTGTCACATACAAAGCATACTTTTGCTGATAAAGTTAGTTCGTGTCATCCACGATGACGCGCAGATTTGTCGAATCTTACCTTTAATAACCTGATAATACAAGTTAAGGCATGCGTCTTCGTGAATGACACGATCTATATTGATATAATAAAAGTCACTTAGTAACTCCAGAGACAAATATCTTGTCTTTTTCGCTGTATTAGAAACACCGGAATACGAGCAGGCTGTTTCTCTTAAATATACTTGTACATATATATTGGAACGTCTAAGTAGTTCAGAAGCCAGGAGCTGTTTATAATATGGGCTTGTACACAAATCACGCGAGGTTGGATGGGGGGGGGGGGGGGGATCACGACAGATCACGTTGGGGAGGGGGGGGGGGGTATAGGTAAGAAAACCTCACGTGTATTTTCTATGGTGAACGAAACTAAGAAAAAATATCTACCACATAGTTTTTCCCAGTTTTGTTAAACATAAATCTTCACTTGGCACTTCAAAATACTCTATACAATACTAATAAGGTCGAATGAAAAATAAAATAAAAATACACGTGAGGTTATGTGGGAGGGGGTTCGCCAAGAACCTCAGGGGGCGTCCACAAATTAGGTAACGCAAATTGGAGGGAGGGGGGGGGGGGGGGTCAGGCCAAGCGTTACGGTCCTGTTACGTTGGGGGGGGGGGGGGGGGGTCAAGGTTTGCGTTACGTCACGCACGATTTTATAGTAAAGTCCCAGATAAGCGTGACGGTCCTGTTACATGAGGGGAGGGGGGGTGGGGGTCAAAAAATTAGGAATTTTGCGTTACGTAATTTGTGGACGGCCCCTCACCAAATATCACCAAGAGGGGGGGGGGGGGGTCAAAAAATAGCCGAAAAAACCTCGCGTGATTTGTGCACAAGCCCTATCATCTGAAAATGTTCAGTATATGTAAAATGATACGTAATATGTATTACTAAGCAACAGTTTTTATTGAGCCTATTCATGCGGTTCTTAATTAAGTACACAATGCTCATATTCACTCGACGGTTCAAGAAAATCAAGAACTTGCATACGACTTTCGTTACATTGCGGTATTTTGTCGATAGACTGTATTCATTGTTTTTGAACCGTCTAAATGGGGCTTTAATATGTTTATGTGGTCATCTAAAAACACCACCTCAAATCCAATACATGAATTTCCAATTTGAAATCTCATTATTCTCACCTTTCATTCCTCAAACCAATAACGCAAAACATTTCTCAATGATTTCCAAAGGGCCCATAAAATCGCGGGCCCTTTTATGTCCTCCATAAGCGAGCGCAATGATTTACATTACACTGCACTTTCTTGAGTCATTCGTTGAGTCATCGTGTTGTCGTGCAGCAACACTTATCTGATCTTCGATGAACCTTATGCCTTTGCAATAAGGATTAAAAGTTAGCAGTTAATAATTGTGTAGGTTAAGACTCGTTGAGTCTTCTGCTTTAAGACGACTAAATTTTTTAGACTTATAACTGAGCCGAAATTCGAGTTCTTTTCAACCTATTATGGCTCCTCTACACGATGGCCCAGCGTAGGCCAATCTAAGGGACGCAGCTATGTGATGGAATGAGATAGCTAGATCACTTACTACCTCTAACGCATAAATGCGTCCCTTGGACTAGCCTGCGCTGGGTGCGCTGGGTGGGCTGGGTGGGTGTAGAGGAGCCATTACAAAACAGAGTCTTTAGTAGACTTGAATCCTCTTAAGATAACTCGACTTTATTGCATTTTTTCAAAACGCATTGTCTTTAAATCGGTGGTTAGGTACACCCATTGACATATATATGTAAGGACGGGCCTTGCGGACAATAAGAATGGGGCCAGTACAGCGGTGTCACGCACACGAATTCGAGCCAATCGTGCAGTCTAACGCCGCAACGCGATTGGTTGATGATTTCGTACTACGCGCGCGATTGGTCGCAACTAGTTCCGTTAGACTGCACCGTTCCGTGTGACACCACTGAACTAGCGCCATTCTTAGTGCCCGTAAGGCCCGTCCTTAGATATATGTCAATGGGTACACCAATATAATTTGTTATTATAATAGCGCTCCTTTCCTTTACTATTATTTAGATAAAGCCTCCAAAATTGTTGACGGACCCTTTATTCGGAGGCTCAAGTCCATTTTGTCCTTAAAAAAGACTTAATAAAGGACTCGGCTTGGGGCTTAAAAGACTCGGATAATATTTAAGGGCCGAGTCTCGTAAAAACGAACCGAGTTCTTCTAATTCACTCTAAAGACTCGAATACCCACCAACACTAAGTTAACAATGTGGAGGATTGTATTGCAATGATCAGTATGCTTCACGATAATCTTGATCAGCAGACTGGTAAGAATCATCCCATTAGGTATCTCCAATCAAAATCTCCTAAATTAAATAAAAAAATATCATATATTTGCAGGCAACTAGGGCCCATAGTTACATACTTTACAAACTAACATACACACAAAAAATAATGTCCCTCAGTATACATCAAAATTAGACGTTTTCGTGTTTTTTTCTTTCGAGCCCGCTTTTAAGGTCTTGGCTGGAGTCTTGCAAACATTGTCTAGCTTCCATGTGTGTTTTTTTACCATATCATTCGCCCTTGATTAAAAATGTATACATTCAATAGAAAAACTACACTTTTGCGACCCCTCTTATATACTGGTAAAAACAATCTCCTTAGCGTCCTAGTCCTTACCTTCCCAAAGGTAAAACTAGATGGAATTCAAACAAAATACGCTGAACTAAAAGGTATTCGAGTAAAATCATAAAAGGACTAGAAGCCCTGCTTATTACCGGTGCCGGCCCGAAGATTACGGAATCGTCGGGTTAGTGCACCATATTCGGACCGAACGGTTACCACGAAGTGTGCCATGACTAACGACCTGACGATATACTTTCGAAGATTTAGATCGGAAGCGATCGAATTTTGCGGTCGTCTTTTGTGGCTATGTCCTTTTCACTGGCCTTTGTGGTGAGGAAATCTGATGCGATAAAGTAAATGGAGCATTCCTTCAGTGTTATAAACGCTACTGACACTTGGTCTGTTGTTAATTTATAGGTAGCATAATTAGCGTAGTGTCAACCCTAAAGCAGAGAACAGGGTCAAAATTTGTACCTCTGCTTTGTTGACCTTGAGAAGGCATTTGACAGTGTTCCCCGTGAAGCCCTGTGGATGATGTTGGCAAAGTTAGGATGCACAGATAAATTCATACGCCTCGTGAGACTCTTGCATGATGACATGGAATGCTGCGTCGCTGTAGGTGTCGATGAGTCGAGCTTTTTCCCCGTTACTTGTGGGGTAAAGCAGGGGTGCGTGCTGGCACCTACACTTTTCGCCCTATACTTCGCAGTAGTTGTCCGTGAAGTTTTGCAAAGTCAAAATGCACCGAGAGGAATTCGCATCCGCTTTCGCACCGACGGCAGCCTCTTCAACCTAGCTAGGTTTAAGGCACGCACTAAAGTCTCGTACGCTGTGGTCTCCGAGATCATGTATGCGGACGACTTATGCTTTCTTTCGGAGTCCCCAGGTGACCTTCAGCAGCTTGTCACTGACTTTCATCAATCTTGCTGCAAGTTTGGCCTAAAGGTCAGTGTGAAGAAGACAGAAGTTATGTCTCTGGACATTCATGGTCGGGAAACACTGACAGTCACACTTGGCGAAGATTTGTTGAAGCAGGTAACCAAGTTCCGTTACCTGGGGAGCACGGTAACATCTTCGTGCGACCTTGATGCGGAGATCAACAGCAGGATCGGAGCTGCTGCTGCAGTATTCGGTAAGCTGGATGCCAAGGTCTTCCGCTCGCATGACCTAAAGCTAGCTACAAAGATCTCCATATACATGGCGGTGGTGTTGCCCAACATACTATACTCCTCTGAAACGTGGACCGTATATCGTCGTCACATCCGCACACTAGACCGATTCCATCTTAAATGCCTCCGTAAGATCCTAAAGATCAGCTGGTCCGACCGAGTGCGGAACACCGAAGTCCTACGGAGAGCCGGCGTGGGTGGAATCGAAGTCTACCTCATGCGACGACAGTTACGTTGGAGCGGCCACGTTTCAAGAATGGTGGAGGGTCGAGTGGCTAAGCGCGTCTTTTATTCCGAGTTGGAGGAAGGCAAGCGAAAGCAAGGCGGACAACTCCTCAGGTACAAGGACGTGCTTAAACGCCATATGAAGAACTGCGACATTGAGCCCCTACAGTGGGAAAAGCAGGCCGCCAACCGCCCTGGGTGGAGATCTTTGATTAAAAAACATACGGATATTTTTGAATCCCGTCGTCAAACAGATCTGGACGACAAGAGGGATGAGCTGAAAGCCCGACCACCAGCGGTGATCAGCTATAATTATATTGATGGTGTCCTCTCGTGCCCGTTGTGCGCACGGGTCTTTGCCAACAAGATCGGCTACGTCAGCCACACGAGAGCACATGAACGCCAAAAAAGGAGTTGAAGCAGTCGCCGTGGCCGAAAACGGTCGGGAGCATATATATATAACCCTAAAATCTAGCTAGCTTGAATATCGGGAAAAGCTAAAGGGGCATTTGTGAAATGCTCGTAAGAGACATTAGTGTATTGTTTCAAAAAATGTTTTTGAACACTGGGCGGTGTGAGTGCCGATTATTGTCATATATCTCCCGTCCTTACGGGCAATAAGAATGGGGCCAGTACAGCGGTGTCACGCACACGAATTCGAGCCAATCGTACAGTCTAAAGCCACAATGCGATTCGTTGATTTGTTCGCATCACGCGCGCGATTGGTCACAACTCGCAACTATTAGTTGCGTTAGACTGCACAATTGGCTAAAATTCATGAGTGACACCACTAAACTAGCACCATTCTTAGTGCTCGTAAGGCATCCTTAAGTATATTCAATGGTGCCGATAGATAGGTACTTAGCTGCGCGCCAATTTGATGGGCACTTAACACTTTAGTTAGACGAATTCATTGATCTGAATCTAAATAAATCTGGCGAGCCAATTGTGAAATTTGAAAGCAACTGTGAAATTTAAAATCAAGGTATACTTACTATGTATTCATATGTATCTGAGAGTAAGATGAAGAGGATACGGGAGCTGAGATTTAAATATTTTAGGTGAATATATCCGTCTCGTTAACGGAAGCGACTCCTAAAACTAGTGCGATAAGGACAACGCCAGGTTAGGCGAAATTCCTGCTTAAAAATCTCAAAAAACGATGTTTCCTACTGGACTGTTTCCTCCTCCAAAACTAAACTAAATGTAACAAAATATTGAGATCTAAATGGTAATGAAATTATCTGTGTCGGAATGTTTTGCTTTTTAAGCTAATTGATGTCAGTTTCGAATACCATGCTTCTCTTTGCGGCCTGGTAAATTAGGCCGTTTTTGCGAATATTTGAAGTGCACTAGCGCCTTAAGAAACAAAAATATCGAAAAAAGCAAAACACAGATATTAATAATATAATCTATGTTTAAGAAATTATTGTTCTATTTTCAAAAACCACAAAGGAAACAGTCGAGTACGTTTGTATGGAGAAATGACCACTCCCGTTGCCTCTTAACAAGTCACAGGATTTTCCTTTTATTTATTCTAAACAATAATATTGAGTCGAACAGTTCCAGGCATTTATCTTATATCTTTAAACGAGCAATTCTTGTATATATATATATATATATATATATATATATATATATATATATTTTCTGTGATCTCGGAAACGGCTCTAACGATTTCGCTGAAATTTGGTATATGGGGGTTTTTGGGGGTATACAATCTATCTAGATTAGTCTCGTTGTACTAATCTATAGTCTTATGTTTGGGAAAACGCGTGTTTTCGAGTTTTCATGCGTTTTTCTTTCGACGCAGAATGTGGTCGCTAATTTCGTATTACCGGCCACTGTCCGTCTTGTCCAGCGGGTTAAGACGCGGACTGCTAAACGAGTGCTACGGGTTCGAATCTCGCCCGGTGATTAACTTTTGTTTTTTTTTATATGTTCAAGTTTATATATAATTTTTTAATTTTTATTGTTTTAGACAAGTTTAATTTAGTAAAAAAATGTAGTTAAGATTATCACCTATAGACCACCATATTACAATAAATAGTTATAACCGAGCAAAGCTCGGTCGCCCAGGTACTAGTTTTATGAAACAGGGATGTTTGGTTCCACAGCTGTTGGACCAGTGTGCGGGGTCATCGACCTACTGATTGTGAGTCATAAAGCTCAGGTATAAAACTTGGTATTTGCTGGTGTTTCTACGTACTCGCGATTGGTTGGCGGGGTCATTTGTTATTATCGAAGATATACACCGTGGGCCAATTAAACCCGACAGATTTCAAAGGTGTATTCTTGACCGCATTTAGAGACTAAAATGTCATACAATGTTTTCTGAAATCGGTCTTGTTTTAGAGATAATGACAATTTCTGTGAAAATTTGTTTCTTTTATAACTTAGTCAAAATCGCCTTTTTAGCTGTGACGCTGCGCTGCCACTATGTGACTTGGTTTAGACATACCTACTGACAGATATTAAAGTTTTAAAGTAAACTCGCAATTTTCGTCTGTAAATAGAAAAAAAAACTTTACTTATTCGTTGTAATGATTTTTTTTTCACCAAGGTGTAACAATAAATAACGTGTCGCGTGCAGAAAACGCAAAAGGAATTTTTTTGTTCGGCAAAAAAAAATTTTTTTTGGCGAATTTGGCCAAAACTCATATAACATTTTTTTGCTGCTTATGACCTCAGGAATGCGTGGTTAAAATCTGTCGGGTTTAATTGGCCCACGGTGTATATAGCTCCGTATAAGATAAGTAAAGCCTCAGCAAAAAACGTCCCTCGTAAAATCAAGAAAAATGTATGCTCGAATAGATAGCGATATAAAGACGATACCGTTTGATATTTAACACATATCAGTAAAATAACATGGGTCTAATAGTCTATTCAATAGAGTTTTAGTCCTCTGACGAAAGATGGCAGTAAGTTTACTTGACTACAACTACTCAATTCTCTTTGGTTATTATAAACTTACGGGCGGGCCGTATGCTTGTTTGCCACCGTCGTGGTATTAAAAAAAAACTGATAAAACTAAGAAACATATATGATGTACATTACCATGCAAACTTACACCGAAAATTGGTTTGAACGAGATCTAGTAAGTAGTTTTTTTTAATACGTCATAAAATAAAAAATAATAAGTAATTTTCATCAAACCCATACGCGTGGGGTATCTACGGATAGGTCTTCAAAAATGATATTGAGGTTTCTAATATCATTTTTTTCTAAACTGAATAGTTTGCGTGAGAGACACTTCCAAAATGGGACAATGTGTGCGTCCCCCCTTCCCCCCCTGTAACTTCTAAAATAAGAGAATGATACAACTAAAAAAATATATGATGTACATTACCATGCAAACTTCCACCGAAAATTGGTTTGAACGAGATCTGGTAAGTAGTTTTTTTTTAATGCGTCATAAATGGTACGGAACCCTTCATGGGCGAGTCCGACTCGCACTTGTCCGCTTTTTTTTATCAGAGGGTGTAATTGTCATAAAATTCAGTTACCGTGTAGGTAGGCACAATTTTTTAGATTCTATTTTCTTTCTTATTTTACTTTTCTGTCCCTGAAACCGGATGTTGGGGAAACATTTTTGACAGGCCCGGGACACGGTGTTGAAAGTTGGATACCTAGGTTATGCGACAAGCAGAAATTAGACACCCGTATCCTTTTTGTGTCCACCAACGCAACTTTTTGTTTATACGAGTATATGACCCAACAATCCCTTTTTAATAGAAACGTCTAAATTCAAGGACATGTGATTTGTGATATTATATTATGATGGAAAAACACATATCTTTAATATATTTAGTGAAGAAACTGGGAATCTTTGCAGAAATACCCCGTGGTAACCAGACCGAAGAAAGTATGTGTGACGTGGAAACTGGTACGGTGGGAGGAATGTTCCGCAAATGTCAATATGCAGAGCGGTACAAGTAATCTGCTTTATTATAAAACGGTCACATTATATTAATTTAAACTTTAGCCATACTCTGCGAGCTGAAAAAGTGCAAAGGTCTGTACTAAAATACTTTAGTACTTATGCAAGCAACCCTGAAATCCTGATAAACAAATTAGACATCTGATATGGCTAGTTTTAATCATGCTTTATCAAAAAAACCATATCCTCGTTAATCTACATAGTATTCACTTAGTAAAGTACCCAATGTACCCATGACTAAACGCTGAAAACCGCAATGTATTTTCGTCGGCAAGCCAACACAACACTCATAATTCACAAGTCGTTCCTAGTTTCCCATTTAAGTTTTTTTTTTTTTTTTACCGAAGGGCGTCCGCTGGCGTGAGCGGGTGCACGGAACGGGCGCGGGTGCCATTGTAGGTAAAATCCGTCGCACTCGTCCGCGCCAGTTAGCAACGCTCATACCATTTTTCGTTAAACCGCAGCACCTGCGGTTGCACCGCGCCAGCTAGCGGACGCCCTAAACATTTCATTCCACCGCATTGCGACCAGTACTACGAACTATTTAGATACAAATATTTACAACCTAAAGATGTAACGATACAACGAAGATGGAAAAACAACCGATGTTTTGGTGGCTATACCATTCAGTACTTACTCCTTTCAAAACACCGTGACCTCCCAACCTGACCCCACTACTGTTTGTGTAGCCGAATGGGGTTAAAGGTCACATGTCTAACATGTCTCCGAAACTAATGAAAGTTCTCCGGGCTTTTCAATTCCGGAGAAACGTACGAAATAGGTTCAGGGTTCAAGAGGGTAAAATAGTGGCCTGGATTTTTTATGAACCTACGAAAATTTTAAATAGTTTAGTTTAGTCTACAGTATGGGGTTTTACAGTTCATATGACCTTTAAATTTTCGAC
Organism: Cydia pomonella; assembly: GCF_033807575.1. Taxonomy (NCBI): domain Eukaryota; kingdom Metazoa; phylum Arthropoda; class Insecta; order Lepidoptera; family Tortricidae; genus Cydia; species Cydia pomonella. Next base: position 2,646,223 of record NC_084708.1, read on the forward strand.
ATACGCACGTATAGTGCTAGTTACCGCACTAGGGCGGTAAATTAGCGCCATATGTACTGTAAAAAACATAACCTATATCTTAATTTCAGGCTGTAAAAAAGAGACAACAAGAGACGTTCTCATACACTCTCAAAACATTTGTTTTGCCAAAATAACTGCTCATCAATACGCTAAATTGAAATGACTAAAGTTCTAATCAAACGGATGTCCGTCCGCGAGATATGCCCACTATGCCCAGCTGACATTATCGGTTTTTTCAACGACGGACGCTTTGGTACCTTGTCGCAGTTAGTGACATGAGACCTTTGAAACATTTAGCTTTAATACGTTAGTTAGACATGGTACCAAAATATTTAGCTGTGAGTTTTAATGTAGGTGGGTTAAGTACTTGCATAGATTATAACAGAGTAGAGGATTTGACTCTAGAAATTTTTAACGGCGTGATTATTATTTCCCCAGAATGCCTTCAAGGCTTGTTAGAAACACAGGACAATTGTTAGGAATACAGGACAATAAGAAAGTGAAACTCACGGGTGAAGTGTTATTATTTCATCATTCGTTCGATTCGAAGTCACATTTTTATGAAGAAAGCAGTATTTATGTTTCACAGGCATTTCCTTTTCCAGTTATCTGGCAATTCATAACCTCTACCAAATAACCCGAAATGCCATCAAAATCTAAATCCAACCTGTCAAAAACTATTTTTTACCGTATTTTTACCGTAAAATTAATTTAATTTATTAGTATAACAGTATGACTTACAAGATCAATTAGATTATTTCAATATACTTAGTTGAGTAGCCATCAGAAATCTCGGTGCAGCCAAGGTACTCAAAAATATCTAAACATCTTGGTAATAGGGACCTTGCTCAGTATCATATTCGTAACTGCTTTGATGTATCCGTTGACAAATGTACCTATTCATATCAATCTAAACATATTATCCCCACGCCTTTTATTCTACTTTAACACCATTATAAAAAAAATGTTAAGTACTTAACACCCATCTGCTTTAAGTAACACAGTGTTAAAAACTGGCGCGGACGCGTGCGACGGATTTAACCTACAATGGCACCCGCGTGCCCGCTCCGTGCACCCGCGCCAGCTATCGGACACCCAAAGACAGCCGATTTGAAACAAAATGGAAAAGACTGAGAAAGAATAACGAAAAGGAGGGAAGAGTGAAATTATCAAGCTGTTTTAATCTGTGGCCATCATTTAAATTAAATCATACCCTCGGAATTCAAGTATTACGTCACGAGTATTGTCTGTTAAATAATGGGGGACATTCAAAACACATATGGCGCAGTTCATTATAATATAAGATATCCTAATCAATCAATAGTATAAATAATTCACTCTCTTTATCCTTGCTTTGTAGTTTAATATTATACAAGGTTTTTATGTAGTTTAAGTCATATGTTCAGTCAAGTGTGAAAATATGGGTGTACACATCTTACTCAAAAATATGTCCCATAGCATCTTATACCAGTGTAATAAGAGCATAGTACCATATTTATGAGACGATTCTCTTGATACATATTTTTACAGCTGACTGTTCAAGAGTCTATACTCTTAACCTTTAACCGCTTAGAATTTTTCACCGAGCGTGCTTGTGTCACCGTCGGTACGAAGGTACACGAAGTTTTGTCTTATTTATCAGTACCTCTAGTGTAAATTTAATTGACATCATAACGTGACGAACGCGTTTGCGTTAAGTCTCATTTTGTATAGGATTTTGAGTTTCCAAAACGTCCCGCTTGGCGCGCTCTTTCTAAATCACATACAAAATGAGACTAAACGCAAACGCGTAAGTCACGTTTCGAAATCGAATTTATTTACACTAGGGGTACAGATTGCGGCGGTCAAAAGGCTAATATAGACACAATTTTTAAGATCTTGGGTTATACACCGATTTCAAAATAAAATAAGTTGCCACTCCTATGAATTATAGCTTGTCTGCATAGCTATAAGCAATGATTATACGACAGGAGTACCCATTTATTCTTTGACCGCCAAAGTCAACTGAAGCGTGTGGCTACAGACCAATATCAACTTTTGTGCGTTCCGATAAGGTTCAAGGTGCTATCCACCTTGGGTGGTTGTTTTTCAACTAACTATTTCGATAACAAAATGAATCTTGGCCTCTGAAACGGAAGTGTCCCACCTGTCCCGACCCTGCGCAACTTCCTGCTAGTTACAGCGATACCTGGACCTACCCACCAGATGGCTACCAGTCAGTAGTCCCAAGAACGCTCTTGACAGCCCGATCCTCTGACACATCTGAGTAGGTGATCAAACCAGCGAAGTCTGTGGGCTTTATGAGTAGTGTTCAAAGTTTAAGCAACTCAATAAAAATGAATCACCCCATGATTGGTGATTAGCTTTGGCTCTGAATTAATATTATTTATACTAATTAGTGGTAAGCGCTCTGGGTCACACATATTGTAAACAATATAGGGAGCGTGCATGAACTGTAGGAGGCAGCACAGGAGCCGTCAGATTTTTGGCGCGAGGCGTAAATGTGATGTTTTTTGTTCCGATGTAGGCCATAAGATGGCAGAACCTACTATGTACAAGAAAACACGTTACGAGTATATGTGCATGTCTATGGTTCCGATTTAGGCCACAAGATGGCAGTCCCTCCAACGCGCACGGTCCCTATAGTAATTCGTTTTGTAAGTATTACTTGTAGTGGCTGTTTATTTACCCAAATAAAGAGAAAAAAAATTTATACAAAAAGCATGCATGAAGTTGTGTCCGCATAATCATTTAGAAACAACTAACCAGAGATCAGAAACTAATCTGTGTTGATTGCACTTATTATGTTATTCAATCACATGTAATTTGATAGAGTGGCTTGAAATGTTACCAATATATCAGGTTCAGCGAGAGTATGTTACAAACTGTGTATGTTTTACACTTTGTTTATAAATAAATATTAATATTTGGGGATTAATATTTTGCTATCTCACTTATCCCGTTCAGAACTACAACCATGAAAATATAATGTCGTAAATTTCGAGCAACTATCTCCTATAATTAATTAGACCTTTATTGGAGTAAAAGAGAAACATCATCTTACTCAAGTTGTTCGGCATTTCGCCACGGCTGCTTGGAAACTAATCTCTCTGCATCGTTCATTATTTGACATGGTCTTTCAGTCAAAGACATAAGAATCATGTACAAATTATAGCTTAGTGTGGGATTAGGTCAATTTGTGTACGATTTACGCACAGGACACCCAAGTGAAGTCTTTTATGATTAAACTCATTTATGATCCTAAATAAAATAAATAGACATCAAATCTCCTCAGTGATAAGTACTGTTACTGTTAAACGATTAACTCTAGTTAATATTTATGATATAGTACTTACTTAAGTCTAAAATTAGGTTATAGTAAAAAGGACGCATAACTCCATTTAGTCATAGCCTTATCCCTAAAAAAATAATTAAAAAAAAATACTGGTATATGTTGTCATTAAGACAATGTCATTTTAGATGTTTGATTTAATGGGTTATTTTAATATACTTGTATTTTCTTTTTTATATCGTTTATTTTAATATGTGTAACAAGATTTTTTGAATTGTGTACCGCCGTGAACTATTTACCCACAATTGAGGGTTAGTAGGTACCGTTATTGGGGTTAGGTTGTCCGCATTACCAGTCAAAATTAACGTTTCCATCCATGAAATTACTGGTCCTGCTAAGTGAGTGTTTGTGGTTGGTTATTATAATTTAATAATGATTTTAAATACATTCTATTCTTACCTCTTTGATGACATTTCCGCCGTCATTTTTGATGGAGCACTTTTTCAGTCACTATAATGAAATAAACAAACTTAAGTCCATTATCTCTTACATTAACACTTAAAAATATAAAAATTTGTTTCACTGTTCATCGAAAAATGCTGTATTATTTTGGGAAAACCAAAAATATCGAGACCTCTATGCACTTTGTGCATCGCATGGAATCTGTCAAATCGACACAGTGAAAGATTCGTTATACGATACAATGTTTTAATAGAAACGTATCGTTTTGGTATAATTTTATTATTGTTGTAATATGACATGTTTTACTCTAATTAAGAGTGTTTAATCTTGTGATAACTACACTTTATATTTCACTTTAATTTTTTCACAACTGCTTAATATTTACGTGATTAATATATTTTATATGTTTATTATAAACGTTAAATTTGTGAAACGGAACGTTGCATCTTCCTTCAGTCGTTGCTACGGCAACTCCGTATTGATAACAACTCATGGCCAATGGCCGTGTCCAAAATTTCTGTGTTTACTGTCATTGTGTCAACTTGTAATGTGTCCGGGAAACAAATCGCTTTATCGATCAAACTTTTGTAGTTAACAGTGCCCTAAATAAGAAGTTGCAGTAGCCGCTGCAGAGATGTTCAAAAACACATTTCAGTCCGGTTTCCTCTCGATTCTTTACAGTATTGGCAGCAAACCGCTGCAGATATGGGACAAGAAGGTTCGAAATGGTCACATAAAGAGGATTACGGACAACGACATTCAAAGTCTGGTGCTAGAAATTGTCGGGACCAACGTTAGCACCACGTACATAACATGTCCTGCAGACCCGAAGAAGACGCTCGGCATCAAGCTACCATTCTTAGTTATGATCATTAAGAACCTGAAGAAGTACTTCACATTCGAAGTCCAGGTGAGATTAACACAGTACTAGTCGAATACCACCCTGCCAACAGTCTTTACAAGGAAAAGTTAGGTTATATGCTTTATAATTTTGTACCCAAATAATTTTAAGGTTAGTTTTTACCGCCATTTTTGTTATTTCTTGTTGTTACAGGTTTTGGACGACAAAAATGTACGACGAAGGTTCAGAGCAAGTAACTATCAATCAACTACTCGTGTGAAACCATTCATTTGCACCATGCCAATGCGACTTGATGAGGGCTGGAACCAAATCCAATTTAACTTGGCTGATTTCACCCGGAGAGCTTATGGAACTAATTATGTAGAAACCCTCAGGGTCCAGATACATGCAAACTGTAGGATAAGGAGAGTTTACTTCTCCGATAGATTGTACTCTGAGGATGAGCTGCCAGCAGAATTCAAACTATTCCTTCCCATACAGAATAAAGCAAAAGCAACAGTAGCTACCTAATCAACATATTAAATAAAAACTAATGTATATGATCATTACTGTAGTAAAATCTACCTTTAAGTTTATTTTGTTTGTATAATGATGCTAACGGACAGTGCACCACTTATTTGATATGCAACATTTTGTTGTAACTGTGTGAGAAATAGAAAAGCACTTTAAAATTTGGTATTTTATTTAGTCCCAAATAAATTGTACTGGATGTAAATGCCCATTTAAACCGGGTAACGAAGAAGTCTACAAGTACTTAGAGTGGGGGTCTACTTAAACGTAAGTAACATAATAGACCTACTCAAACAACCCGCCGCCGGCGCGTGACGTGACAACAAATGAGTAAATGACAGTTCCGACAACAGATAAGAAAATGCTCAATGGTATGGAAATCATAAGATTACCATGTTGGCAGCATGATAAAATTATTGCCCCTGGAACATATCTCTAAAGGGCCCTCCACACTCTATCGTGCGCGAATCGAGGCGAGAAGCCGCGAACGCGAGTGTCGAGGGCCCTCGCGTCGATTTCGCAGATTGTTCACGCCTTCGCGCCTTATTCCCCATTTTTTGTCGGTATTTGGCCCGCGTCAAAGGAGACGAGAAGCGCAAACTTGTAAGACTCCACACTCGCGATCGCTTCGCGCCGCGATTCGCTCACGAGTCGGTTAATCTGAACTGTCATAACCTTCTATGGCGGCTACTTGGTTATATTGGGTGCGAACTTGATCAACCAAAAATCAATATGACAGTTCCCAGTTTGAATCAGTGCCTTGCCGCAAACTAAATCCGATCAGCTGACGCTTCGGCGCCATCTTGCCGCGAACCAAACTGCGAAATCGCCGAGAAGAGATTATATGCAAAGAGCATATAATCACTACGTTCTGTTCGCTCCGCGAAGTCGCGCCGCGATTCACGCGCATAGTCTGGAGGGGGCTTTAGAGGGCCAAACCTGATTTCGTGCTTCATTATCGTTTTCGTTTCACGGAGTATCAGCACATCGTTAACAATAGTTGAAATGTAAAAAAAAAGGTTCATATGCAAAAATATAAAACATTGAACAATTTTGGTAATAGGGTTGTTTCTATCTACAAATCTTAGGGCAGAATTGTATCCCAATAAATTCTTTTGGATTATAAGAACATGTTAAACTACTTTTAGGGGACCTGTAATGACCATATTTTTGTAAATATTGAATTTAAAATATCTTTTGGCACACGTCACGTGACCAAACTCGAAACCTCTTTGAAGATTCTGATGACGTCACAACTCTCAGCATGACACTGTTGACAGTTAGGCGATAAACAACAAATGACAAGTGTCAGTTGACAGTTCGTATCTTCTACGTGTGTATGTAGTTATTTGTCAAACCGTAAACTGTGACGTCACACAATTTTCAAATAGCGTTTTGGGCGCGAAAGCATCTGTCAAAATATATTTTGTCAATTGAACATATTTAAAGCAGTTTTTAGTATAAAAGTTTAATTTTAGGGCAACTTTTAGTTAATATAGAACGTAATACAAGCGTTTCAAAAAAATGGAAACAACCCTATTAGAGACCTAGTATTTTTTACATTTCAAATATTATTAAGGATGTGAAAGGCACAATGGTTGTCGATTCGCGGAAAATGTCCAGCATAACTTACTAAGGATGTGAAACGGAAAACGATTATCAGGCCCGACATCGGGACTGATTTTGGGCCCGATATCGGCAAGGGTAGATGTAATTGGCACTTATATTATTTGATTCACACATACAATTACGTTTTTGAATGGTTTTTAATAATCAGATTTTATTACTGTGAGAATGAAATACGGGTAGCCAACCGCAGGAATCGCAGTCATGACGTGTTTTTTTTTTTTATGTTGATGCGTCATTAGGTTTCTTATCAGCTTACGCTTGTCTGTGATATATAAGCGAAAATGGGAACTTTTCTAGGTTTAAGAATTATTTCCTTAATTTATTTAATACCTTCAGTCGTAAAATGTTACGGTAACGACATATTAGGATGTGGTGGATTTGTAAAAAGTCATGTTAATTTGGATTTTTCTAAAATCGAAATCGGATTGTAAGTTAACCTCACTCACTCTGTTTTTTTAATTTATTAATCTAATTAGACATTTAAAAACGATAATAAGCAACAACTTAATGCATGTAAAGTATACTTAAATTGATTACAGTTTATGCAGGTTATATCCATTCATAAATCGTAATGACACTCGTTATTTTTTAGGTATACCAAAGAAGGAAGCCTCAAAGAGAAAACAGAATGCGCCCCAAACAACGGATACTACTTTCTCCCGCTCTACGAAAAGGGCGAATACGTGTTAAAAGTCCACCCTCCTCCAGGCTGGAGCTTTGAGCCCTCAGAAGTCAACTTAAACATTGATGGTGTTACGGACCAGTGTTCTACCGGCCAGGATGTGAACTTCTCGTTTAACGGTTTTGGTATCACTGGTCTGGTGATCACGGCGGGGCAGAAGCAAGGGCCTGCGGGTATAGCGGTGCAGCTAGTTAATGATAAAGGAGAAGTGAGGAACACGGTGACCTCCGCTGGTGGGGATTTCCATTTTACTCCGGTGATTCCAGGGAAATATACTGTGAAGGCATCTCATCCAAGGTAAGCACTTGAAATTTTAATCATGTATTTTAAAAGAGTGTTTTATGGTCCCGTACCAATATGCTAGAGGCCCATAAAACCAACTGAAAATTACTTTATTGAAAGATCATGACCATGTTATATGTATGACAAGTAAATAAATAAAAAATCTTTAAACTGTATATTTGAGGACAATCTTACACAGGTCAGGTCGACCTAGCCCCAAACTAAACAAAGCTTGTACTATGGTTACTAAGCAACAATATAAATACTTATAATTATAGATAAATACATACTTATATACATAGAAAACACCCATGGATCAGGAACAAATATCTGTGTTCATCACACAAATAAATGCCCAAACCTAGGACCATCGGCTTCTTAGGCAGGGCCAGACGGTTGTCACTATATGTAGCTAATTGGATGTGCATGGTAGGCAATATATATAGACAAAGAAATTGGTATCTAGACTTTTTGGGACATTCACAGTAGTTTTTACAACAAGGTTGTCTTATTTAACTAAACTGGTATTCTCTAACTTCTAGATGGAAGCTAGAACCATCTTCAGCAGTAGTCCAAGTGAAGGAAGGCAACACAGCCCTCCCAACAGGAGTGCTGGCCGTCAAAGGTTATGATGTCAAAGGTTCCGTCACTTCTAATGGCAATCCTATTGCTGGGCTGTATGTGCTACTGTATTCTAAAGAGGTTTGTAAGCACAGAACTGAAAACACATTTGTATGAGGTATTTGGATGTCATCTTGGTAACAATGAGACTTGTGATTGCACACATTTTTTTATTTTACTTTTTATTATTTAATAAGCAGGCATGTAGTTATGCCAACTGATATGGCCTGTATCCAGTAATCATAAAGATAGTTTTCATGAATGACTTGTAGATATAATCACATTTTGTGCTGAAACCGTGTCTTCTGGAAGTTTATAATCTTAAGCGAGTTGTAGCCTAGCAAGATCTTCCATGCAATTTATGTTACATTTCCGACTGCTAAGATAAACTGTTTCAAAAGTTTGATCAGAGACCACAATCTAATGAAAATTGCATGCAAGATGTTGCTAGTCTAAACATTGCTTTAAAAAAGTTTCGTAAATCTAAAATTATATCAGACATCTTATTTTCGTAATGAGGTATAGGATGAACTTATTTTAGGATTCTTATAGGATTAACTTACAACCATAACAAATGGAGAGCACAATATTTATTTGTTCTTCAGCACTAAATAATTATAAACATAGGTACAATATTCACATCATCATCCACACAATTATTGCTTAATTAACATTGAAAATTATAACTCTAAATTCTTACTGTAATAACAATATTTTAATCACCAGGAAAGCCCCAAACTCCGCGTAGAAGGCTGCAAAACGGCACTCCTCCAGGGTGTCCCTGACTCCCCAATCTGCTACTCCACCACCGACAACAATGGGGAGTTCACATTCGGCCTGGTGCCAGCGGGCGAGTACAAGTTACTGGCGCTGGCCAAGAGTCCAGGGCAAGCAACTGTCAGCTATAATGTGAAGCCGGAGAGTGTGCCATTTGCTGTATTACATGATAGCCTGTATATTAAGAATGCTTTTGAGGTTAGTTTTTTTTTGTGATATTGCACATTTTTCTTTAAAAATTAGAAAGTGTTTTAATTGCTTTTTCAACTTTGCCATCTCATTTTAATAAGGATATTTAGTATGGTGCTATGTCCAATGGTAAACCACTAGTCTTTACCCTTATAATAAAATTCTGTTCCAAACCAATACAAATAAATATAAATATTAAAATAAATATTATAGGACATTATTACACAAATTGACTAAGTTCCACAGTAAGCTCAATAAGGCTTGTGTTGAGGGTACTTAGACAACGATATATATAATATATAAATATTTATAAATACTTAAATACATAGAAAACACCCATGACTCAGGAACAAATATCCATGCTCATCACACGAATAAATGCCCTTACCAGGATTTGAACCCGGGACCATCAGCTTCGTAGGCAGGATCACTACCCACTAGGCCAAACCGGTCGTCAAAGATGATTAACAATACAGTGTTCGGGGTAGGCCCTCTGAAGTTGGGGTATCGCCCACGCTGGCAGATACAATTGTACGCGTCGCAAAGTCGTAGCCGGTCCGTTAGACGAATGTCGTGGTCTGTCCGTTAGATCAATGTCGTGGCCGGGCAATGTAGGGTGCCTTTTGTCACCATTTGGGTACAGAGACTTAAAATCGGATCTATGCATACTCAATATTCACATTCTACTTTTTTCAGGTGACGGGTTTCACGGTAATGTCGTCAGTGGTATCCACCGCTGGTGCAGGCTTACCCAACGCACGCGTGTCGTTGGACGGCCGGGCAGTCGGTAAAACAGATAGTGCGGGCAAATATACCCTGCCATCTTTGCAGAGTGGGACCTATACCATTAGTGTGGAACACGGTAAGTTATTATTTGTTATCAAACACACAAGTTGATAGCCATAATATTACTTAAATAAGGTTGATTTTTGTTTAATATTTTTTTATTAATTAGTGATTTTTGCTTATGACCTGACGAATTATTGTCGTTAAGTTCGGGAAAGTAGTAGATTGCGAAACCCCATAATGAGGTTGTATTGAGACGAGCCGGTAATGGACCGGAACGTAGTCCCTGGCCGCGCCGCCTCAGGTGACAGGTGCTATGTACTCGGAGGATTTAACAACGGATTCGCCTTTTTTTTTTATATACTACATCGGTGGCAAACAAGCGTACGGCCTGCCTGATGTTAAGCAGTCTCCGTAGCCTATGTACACCTGCAACTCCAGAGCCTTTAAGAGCTTACCCCTCTGTCGAAAACTCGTCCAATGGTCTAATGTATTGTATGGACTGACGTTTATGTATCTGACATGGCTATTTAACGTGACACTCCCCCGCAAAAGTTGCAGACTGTTTTGTACAGAAAAAAAATAAAATTATTATTTTTATAATAAAAACACGTTTTTTCAAATATAACAAAATATTATTTGTGGTAATAAACTTTTCGTGTTTATTGTTAGATAAGATAATTGAAATCTTTTATGAAACCCTCGGTGCGCGAGTTCGGACTCGGACTTGGCCGGTTTACCCCAAAGTTTACCCTATTACTAAGACTTAGCTGTCCGTCCGTCTGTCTATCTGACCGTCTGTCACCAGGCTGTATCTCATGAACCGTGATAGTTAGGCCTTTGAAATTTTCACAGATGATGTATTTCTGTTGCCGCTAAAACAACAAATATTAAAAAACAGAATAAAACAAATATTTAAGGGGGCTCCCATACAGTCAGCGTTAAATACTTTGTAGCAAACAAAGTAGTACCAAAACACCATACTAAATATATGGTGTACCGAACTATTTGGCAACTTTGACTGCTATAAAGTATTTGACGCTGACTGTACAACAAACGTGATTGTTATGCCGTTTTTAGGGTTCCGTAGTCAACTATTATAGTTTCGCCATGTCCGTCTGTCTGTCTGTTTGTCCGAGGCTTTGTTCCGTGGTCGTTAGTGCTAGACAGCTGAAATTTGGCATGGATATATAAATCGATAAAACCGACATGGTCGTACAATAAAATCTAAAAAAATGTATTTAAAGATTTTCCTTCATAGTAAAAAGACTTAAGTACTTTAAGTAGGTACTGATTATGCAAATTTGCCTATTTGTCTAACTCAATTTACTACTATACTTTAAGCTCCAGTTTAGCTTATTGTGACGGAAGAGTAACTACGGAACCCTACACTGAGCGTGGCCCGACATGCTCTTGGCCGGTTTATTATAGATAATGGTACGGAACCCTTCTTGCGCGAGTCCGACTCTCATTTGGCCGGTTTTTTTTCGAATGTACATTTTATCGTCAGACCAAGCCCAGTTCGACGACGTCCAGCTGAGCATCACGGCCACGGGCGCGGTGCTCGTGCCCGAGGCGCGCGCGTCGCGCTGGCGCGTGTGCGGCGCCGTGTCGCCGCCCGCCGCCCGCCGCGTCCTCGTGCGCGACGGCCGCGTGCCCGTCGACGACCAAGGTATATTAAATTTATATTATTAGTTTTCTACTCGTCTACTGTAATCATTTTCAGTCTCGTACCTTACTTAGGCAACTCAGCAAGCTTCGTTGTCTAAACAAGGTCCTCGACTGAAAAACTCTTTTATATCACGGCTCCTTACTAAATTCAATTTTTAGACTTTTTCCTCGATTTTGGCCACCGTAGCCTATGGAGACTAGCAATGGTAAGCGGTTTTCGTAGTCTATGGGTGTCACATATGCGTTTATGACTTATGAAGCAATTGTTTCTACTATACAACCTAAAATAAATAATTAATTTGAGCTATCGTTTTGTTTCGTCCTCTTGATCGCGGCGAGCTGTGATTGGTCAATTTCATTATAGTTGACTAAACCGTTTCGAAATGAATATTATAGTTGAGTTGGGAGCCCATACATGAAAAGTACCCAATTACAGTTTGGTATACGAAATCTTAATTCAACTATTACAGTCGACGAGTAGAGAAAATCTAAAATGTGTTAAACAAGTAATAAGTATTACTATAATTAAACATTATATGTATATGCTGATTTCTTATATTATTGTTTATTAGGCAAATGGTGCACGTTCCTGCCCCCTGGCGTGTACACGGCAAGAGTCGACGTTTCCGAGCAGGAACAACGGGATGGATTGCAGTAAGTGTGCAAATTATTTGTACAGTACCTAACTACCTAAGCTTCAGAGATAACTGACCCCCCTGCAAACAAATTTCTATGCAGGGGGCCAGTTATGTGCTAATTACATGCTTTAGTACAGTAAGCTAAAGAGCAGCAAGCTGTACAGATTTAAGGTTACTTTGATTCGCCCACATGGACAAAATTAATGGCCCGGTAAAATATAAAGAATAATAAATAAATAAATATTATAGGACATTATTACACAAATTGACTAAGTCCCACAGTAAGCTCAATAAGGCTTGTGTTGAGGGTACTTAGACAATGATATATATAATATATAAATATATATAAATACTTAAATACATAGAAAACACCCATGACTCAGGAACAAATATCCATGCTTATCACACAAATACATGCCCTTACCAGGATTTGAACCTGGGACCATCAGCTTCGTAGGCAGGGTCACTACCCACTAGGCCAGGGGTTCCCAATCTTTTTCAACATGCGGCGCAGTTACAAGTTGAGTATTTTGCAACGGCGCCCTTGTAAATTTAAAATCACGGTCGAAAAAGAGTGACACGACGCTATATTATTTACCGATGCGAGCGCTCAAATAGGTACCCGCGAATATTTGTGGTTTCGGATAATGATAGAACTCACGGCGCCCCTCTTTACTTTCTACGGCGCACCAGGGCGCCGCGGCGCACACTTTGGGAACCCCTGCACTAGGCCAAACCGGTCGTCAAAGACCCAATTTATGCATATTCCAACACTCAACAACATTCTTTTATATTTATTACAAGAATTTTAAACCTATTTACCAATCTTCTACTTACAATTCAAATAATTTCAATAACACATTAATTTTTTTTTTTTTTTTAATTTCTGCCCTATTACATTAAACGTAAGAGTTCATGTGATATTTAGATACTGATTTTGCTCTGAAGACTTCTTCTTCTTCCTAGCTTTATCCCATTTACTTGGGGTCTGCTCTCCTTATATGGCGTCGCCAGGCATATCTGTCCTGGGTCGTCTGGGGTGTTAGTTGCGCTTCTTTGAGGTTATTTTGGACAAGCCCTATCCATGTTGTAGATTTTGCTCTGAAGACTGATAAATATAATTTAAGTATGGCTTTCTGCTGTTAGTATGTATGTTAACATTATGTACTTAATAATGAACCTCCAGGTCTATGATTCTTAAGTATGTTAAGTACACTACATTGTACTTCAAATCCATTTGTATATGTGACTGTTTGTGTTCTAAAAAAAATATTTGTGAAATTATGGCATTGACGTCACATTCTTAACCCTTGACCGCATACGAAGCCATATATGACGGATATGATTTTCAAATCTATTGACAACTATTAAAGTTCAAATTTCAACAACAATTTTTTATTACATGGGGTAGGAGGTTAAGGTCGTTTGATCTCTGCTTTTGCTTTGAAACATCAAAAACTCATCTGAAACACATTTGGCACAACTTATTTCAGATACTACCCCCTCTCGCACAAAATCACCGTATCCCACTCGTCCGTATCCGACATCACGTTCTCGCAACTGAAGGCGCTGGTGTCCGGCGCGGTCCGGTGCCGGACCGGCGCCCCGGACCTGCCCGTGACGCTCCGGACGCTAGCGCCGGACGGCAGCGTTGTGGGCAATCCTCTTACCACCACTGCTAAAGGTTTGTTATTAAATACTGTATCTCTAGGTATTTAAATAAAAATATACAAAATCTGCCCTCAAATGGATCCTTAAGCCAATTGAGGGTAGATGAAAACATTACATGATCAAATAATGTAGGTTAAAATCAGGTCGTTCAGTCACAGATCCAGGCGGTTTCGTATTTGGTTGGTTAACCAATAAATATTATATTTACCCGAAAATGTACAAATTGTTTGTTTACTTTTATACCTAAAGATATAGAGTTATAATAAACATGAATGAAATTTTGACTCTTTGTCTACTGATTGAGCGCGCGATGTGTTATCTCAAAGGCCGGCAACGCACTTACAACCCCTCTGGTGTTGCAGGTGTCCATGGGCGGCGGTAATCGCTTACCATCAGGTGATCCGTCTGCTCGTTTGCCTCCTCAACCATAAAAAAAAAAACGAGTGTTCGTTTATAGTTAAAATAATAATGAAATCTTTAGTAATACAAGTAATATAACTAAAGAAAAGTTCATAATACAAACAAAGACAAGACTTAAATGAGTAATTAACAACAGGTGAACTTATAGCTAATGGAGCATTCACGGGCTGTCCCGTACGGAAGCATTTTATTTCCTGTGTTGCTACTTTTTTTTCGGCGTTTATTTTTGTACTTGTATGTACCTGCAAATCAGTAACAGGTAACGGTAGACAATTTCATGGAATGCTCGTAATATGACTGTTAATATTGAGTAGCTGGGTCCACACAGAGCGAGCATACGCACGAGGCAATTTCCTTACGCACAAACCGGCCTAGGCACGTCTACACTGGCCGGTTTGTGCGTGAGGCAATTTCCTCGCGCGTATTCTCGCTCTGTGTGGACCCGGCTAGTCACGAGCGGATTCATTCAAAGTAACCATGATTTATTTTGTTTCAGATGGCAAATACACCTTCAAAGACGTACTCCCCGGCAGCGTGGAGCTCTCAGTACCATCCGACAGACTTTGCTGGGCTGAGAGTGTCCACAACATCGTGGTAACGCAGGAGACAGCTACCGTACCGGACTTTGTTCAGACTGGACATGTTTTGAGGGCTACTAGTTCTCATAAAATTGAGGTATCTGATACTTTTAAATATTTGTATAGGTATAGTCAGATATACCATGCGTAAAGAACGTCCACGACATGGTTGTCACGCAGGAGATAGCTACCGTACCGGACATCGTTGAGGACAGCCGACTGACGAAACGGCCAAACATATTTTAACTAAGGTGTGGAGTTTGTGAAGTTAGGGCTTGCAGAGTTAGACGCTTGGCTCGACATGAGACCGATAAGTTTTTGACAGTGTGAGCTTTATGGTTTCATCTTGGCTACATTTTACATGAAAATGTTTTTTGGGTGGGTAATTTTATTTGTAGATGGTCTTTACTTTAGATATATGTCATTTAAATTATAGACCATCTACGAAAAATGATTAAGGTACAGTCAGTATAAAAATAGCGGATCAAACAACGCGTCAAAAGTATCATTCTGTAACAGCTCAACAAAAAGTGATGGTTCTATAATTAGAACAATTAAAACTGTAAAAGATATACTTTTGAACGTGTATTTTTGAGATTTATCCATATTTAGAGATATCCGGGATGGCAAATAATTTAGGCGCGTTGTTTTATACCCTATAAAATACATAATATTGATGCTGATAAAATAAACTTTTGATTACACTTCTCGAAAAAGATCTTGTTTCATGCAGGTGTACTGAAGGACAAAGGCCTATTTTGTTCCCGCGGAAGTTGTGGATTGTGAAAAAAAAATCTAAAACTCCCTAGGGAGTTTCAGTTTTTTTTTAAATTGTTTCTTATTCATACAAACCAAATTGCAGAAAAAGCTAAAACTCCTAAGGAGTTTTAGCTTTTTTTAAAATTATGTCACCTATTCATACAAACTAAGTTGCACAGATGAGTTTTACCAACCTCGTATCCAAAATGTCACTTACCCCCCCTCGTTGCACAATGTACTATATCGGGAGTTCTAGCATTTTTTAAATTATGTCACTTATTCATACAAACCAAGTTGCATAGATGAGTTTTAACACCCTCGTATCCAAAATGTCACTTATCCCCCTCGTTACACAATGTACTATATCGGACAAGTTTAACAATAGGTTTACTTTCCAGGTGGATTACATCAGCGACGACGGGTCAGAAAAGGGCACTTTAACCCTCCCAGCGGGCGCGAGCACGCACTGCGTGGGGCGCGGCTCGCCCCGCGTGTACACACTCACCCCGCGCGGCTGCCACCAAGTTAACCCGCCCACTGCCCGCGCCGACACCGGCGCTGAACATCCTCAGGTACCTATATCATTTTACGTATGGCATGCGAACTTATCTTTCACGCCGCCGGTGGAATATCTGTCCTAATCAAAATACTTTTATGTAAAATCACCAGATTTTTTTCATACTGGTGTGGGCTTTGTTCATGAATTAGCAGTAATCGTGGAAATGTAATATACATTTTTGTTCACAGCCAATAAACTTTATCGCCGTAGCCCACTCTGTAGTCCTCCGTGTGACCTCCCCTGAACCTGTCAAAGATCTGGTGCTGAAGATAGGAGCCGACGGCCACGGAGCCCGCGCCGTGGGACCGCTGAAGCCGCAACCCAGAGTTGGGGGTGGATATGTATTCGAGCACGAGCTGTTCATGAAAGAGGTAAGTAAAGACAGTCAGACATACATTTACATGATCCTTTTAGTAGAGTGGATCTGGCTCGAAATATGACGCATATGGATTGCCCATAGCGACTTCGCTCGGAATCGCGCAACTTCTTATGCATTTACGAAAGCACATCGTTAGCGCGATGTAAGATTAGCGTCAATAGAAACAGCGCCATCTAGTGACATTTCGCATCGAGATTTCCTAAGGCGTCGTGTCGAAGCGGTGCCATCTAGGAGAAAATAATTAACACCATTTTTAAGAATTACATTGGCATGTAAATGTATTTTAGTTGACTATATTTTTTTTTTATGGAGTTGCATGCGTCCATTTGAGCTTAGCGAAGCTAATGTTTATTTGCGACGGTGTATAAAAAAACCTTTTTTTATAGGGCGAAGTAGCAGTAGTATCAGCAGAGTCCTCGACACTCCTCTTTAATCCCTCGGAGCCTCAGCAAGTGATCGGTTCTTCCGACTGTCAACCACAGGCGTTGACCATCCGCGCCGTCAAGGGCCTGTCCTTGGCTGGTCGTATCATACCCCCTGTAGCTGGAGTCACTGTTACTTTGACCTCAGGTTAGTATTCTTTAAACCTCAACAATTAGTTCTTCTGAATTACACACACATTACTACCACCACGTGACCTTTCATGCAATCTACGATAACACACCGTTAGCGCGATGTAGAATTAGCGTGAGTAGGAACAGCGCCATCTAGTGACGTTTTCACTTCCTAGTCTAGCAAGCGAGCATTTGGGAGGGACAGCGTGATTCGCGAGTTTCCTCTGTCAAACAGTTTTTGTTAGATAATTTTGTACGCAGTGATAAGTAATTAAATAAATTTTCTATTTATATCTCATACTTAATCCTTATTTTTAGACGACCTCGAGTTAACCCAGACCACAACAACCGCGGGCACGTACAGCTTCGGGCCGCTGGACGCGAGCAAGCAGTACGCCATCGCGTGCGCCAAGGAGTCGTACGTGTTCCGCGGGCCCGACGCCGCCGGCCACGTGCGCGCGCACAAGCTGGCCGAGATCATAGTGGAGCTGCTCGACGACGCCGACGGGAAGCCTTTGCAGGTGTGTTGGGCTTTACAGTGATTGCAGGTGTAGGGTGTTCATCCTCGCACCCTAGAACCTAAGTGGTCGCGCACTGTCCGGTTTATGAGAAGGGAGCTGATCGATGATGCTGATGGGAAGTCTTTGCAGGTATGTTGGGCTTTACAGTGATTGCAGGTGTAGGGTGTTCACCCTCATCTGATCATGGAGACAGGAGGTGGCCATGGGTACGTGATAAAACAACATACACTATTTGTGTTTTAGGGTTGTTAGGTATTAGTTGCCGTGGAAAGAAAAATACAGTCAGCGATAAAATACCTTCTTCAGTTTATAAACAATTGTGATAAAACTCTGATACTCTTACTTTTTTATAGCTCTGTAAACTCTGTAGTAACTTTATTTATTAAACAAGTTTTACAAGATGGTTTATTTTCATTAAGGAAACTGAAAGTCTAGTTTTCAGGTAAATTGCCAGTGTTATATAGGTATAACTATAAAAGTCTGTTTGTTTTTTAAATAAATAAAAGCTTGTACCAAAAATGGAATTTTTGCTAAAAACGTATTTAATGTTGAATACACTATGATACTTCTGACTAAACTGAAATATCCATTACACAACGATTTAAACAACTATAATATCCATTATGCAACTACTTACTAAACTATAATATTTCAGGGCGCCCTAGTCTCTGTAAGCGGCGGCTCGTACCGCCGTAACCTGGTGTCTGGTCCCTCGGGCTCGCTTCGCTTCAGCTCGCTGGCTCCGGCGGAGTACTACGCCAAGCCGCTGATGAAGGAATACAAGTTCAGCCCGCCGCATGAGATACTTACTGTGCAGGAGGGTCGGGAACACAAGTTGACACTCAGGTAATATTTATTACAAGCTTTTATTTACTTTCACCTGACCATTGTCTGTTTGTAATCAAATCTTCCAAGTTAAATTTGACCCACTTCACGGTTTCCGATGAAGCTGTCGTACATATGTAAGTCGGGTGACAATGCAATATTATGGTACCATCGAGATGATCTGATGATGGAGACAGGTGGTGGCCATAGGAACTCTGTGATAAAACAACGTAACCTAATTGTGTTTGGGGTTTTTAGAATTGTCTCGATGAATATTAGTTACTTGTGGAAAGAAAAGTACAGACAGCGATAAAAGCTTGTACCAAAAATGATTTTTTTGCAAAAAACTTATTATAGTTTAACAACAATTTCCGTCGTAGAAAAAGGCGACAAATTTTAAAAATGTAGGCGAGAAGGGTTGTCCACTCATTAGGGTGACCAGATGTCCCGTATTTCGGGCACGAATTTTTCATTGTCTAGTAATTTGGCGGTGAAGCGGTGGTGGCCGAGTGGATATGACGTTCGACTTTCAATCCGGAGGTCGCGGGTTCAAATCCTGGCTCGTACCAATGAGTTTTTCAGAACTTATGTACGAAATATCATTTGATATTTACCACCAGCTTTTCGGTGAAGGCATCGTGAGGAAACCTGCATACATCTGCGAAGAAATTCAAAGGTGTATGTGAGTCCCCAATCCGCATTGGGCTAGTGTGAGGACTATAGCCCGAGCCCTCTCGCGCATGAGAGGAGGCCTGTGCCCAGCAGTGAGACGTATATAGGCTGAATTATTATTATTATTATATATTAGTAATTTGGCGAAACCAATACGGGACAGTGCATTGTCCTGTAATTTTATGCCTAATTAAATACCTTATCAAACAATATTTCTTTTGTCTCACACAGTGTTTTATTAATTGTATAGATTATTAATTGATTATGCCAAAGTTTAAAAGCAGGGTCCGTACATTTCATGCCGTTGACGGAAAAATTACGTCACGCTACGTATAGTATGATTCCAATTAGTATTTTCGTAATGATTAATCATTAAAATTATCAACCTTTAGTCAACTGATATACTTAGATACTAGACAATCAGTACGGACACGTCTAACTGACTTTCATCTTATTGTCACTCAACTAAATAATAGATTATTAGTTTATTAAATTATAGGTACATATTTTTGATTTTTAACCGTGTATTTTACGTAACAAGTATTTAATTTTCTGCGCGTCAATAGGTAAGTTATCTAAATTTGTAGTGTTGTAAAAAAACTCCCTGTATGTTAAATTACGTCATATTTGCGTCAGCGGCATAAAATGTACGGGCCCGGTTAAAAAGTAATATGTTTTTTTTTTTACCTCGAATCCCGTATTTTTAATTCTCCCGTAAAACCGAAAATCAGATCTGGTCACCTTACCACCCATGGAAAATTGACAATGACAATTTGTACAATTGTACTGATTTAATGTCCAGAGGTGTTCGCGTGGCGTGGTCGTGCGTCGGGCATCTCGTGTCGCTCGGCGGCGTGGGCTGGGCCGGCGCCAGCGTGGTCGCGCGCGCCGCCGGCAAGTGCGCCAGCGAGGAGGCCACTACTGAAGCCGGCGGGGCTTTCAGGTAACTGCTTTTTAGGGTTCCGTAGTCAACTAGGAACCCTTATAGTTTCGCCATGTCCGTCTGTCTGTCTGTCTGTCTGTCTGTCTGTCCGAGGCTTGGTCGTTAGTGCTAGAAAGCTGAAATTTGGCATGGATATATAAATCAATAAAGCCGACAAAGTCGTACAATAAAATCAAAAAATTTAATTTTTTTTAGGGTACCTCCCCTACACGTAAAGTGGGGGTGAAATTTTTTTTTCGCTTCAACCCTAGAGTGTGGGGTATCGTTGGAAAGGTCTTTCAAAACTAATAAAGGTTTTCAAGAAACATTTTTTGATAAAGTGAATATATTCGGAGATAATCGCTCCGAACGAAAAAAAAAATGTGTCCCCCCCCTCTAACTCAAAAAAATATGAAAAAAATCGTGAAAGTAGAGCTTAAGAAAGACATTAAATGAAAACTATAGCGGTCATGATCAGTTTAGCTGTTTTTGAGTTATCGCAAAAAGTTTTCCCTTCATAGTAAAAAGACTTACTTTAATTAGGTACTGATTATGCAAATTTGCCTATTTGTTTAACTCGGGTGAAAAGTACCGTTTCATCACTTGGTTAACAATTTACTATACTTTAAGCTCCAGTTTAGCTTATTGTGACGGAAGAGTAACTACGGAACCCTTCACTGAGCGTGGCCCGACATGCTCTTGGCCGGTTTTTTTATGGAGGATAGGCAGGCGTCTGACCACGATCACACCTGATGGTAAGTGATGATGCGGTCTACGGTGGAGCACGCTTACCTATGAGATACCTATTTACCCTTGCCTTGAAGAGACCCAGATTGTACTCATGCGGAAACACAGACTCGGGCAGGGCATTCCACTGCTTGGCAGTTCGCATAAGGAATGTTGAAGCAAAACGCTTCGTGCGTATTTGTGTAATACCTACCATGAAGCGGTGCCGGAGTGCCGATTGTCTGGTAGTCCGATGGTGAAATGGGGACGGAGGAATAAGGTTGTGCAGTTCCTCGGCACACTCTCCGAAATGTATCCTATAAAAGACCGTTAGGCAGGCAACCTTGCGACGATGCTCCAAACCTTGAAGTCTAGCATGGTGGTGACAACAAGACCCCCACCCCACCTGGGTGCGAGGCTAATCCAGCAGTTCAAATATAGGCTTAAAAAGTTGTTGATGAATCATCAAAAGGAATTCCAGGATATACACGTTACCAGCCCGGTGAGGGATGCGTTCATAAAGTTCTTAAAGTTTTGGGTGTGGTCTAAAACTAATTTCTCTACGCATGTGGGGTGTCACTAGAGTTTTTATTCTAACCACCTTTGTTTTTCTATATGAGCACAGATTTTAGAGATCCGCCCTTTCTTATTTCTTTACAATATGTTTCAATTTAGCTAAGAATATTTTTATCCATTACAAACATATTTCATTTAAATTTATGATGACATAAAGTTCGAGCTGATATTTTAAACCAACACTTGAACTAATGGTTCCAGTATATTGTTTGGACAAAGTTTTATAATGCAAAAGCTTTATGTCGTTGAAATAAAGTTCAAATTATTTTATAAACAAGTATCTTATTACATTGGTTTACTATTCATCACTAAGCCCTCCAAATTAGCGTTGAATATTTCAGACGATATGACCTGCTTCAGATATGAAAGAGATTTATTACCGTGAGACCCAAATAAGGAATTTTATTTAACTGACTTAAAAGTAGATAAATATTATGTTCTTATATGTAACAGGCAAGGGGAGATACTGGCATGTTACAGTGACCCTGCCCATGAAGCCGAGGATCCTAGGTTTAAATCCCGGTAAAGGCATTTATTTGTGTGATGAACGCAGATATTGGCTCCTGCGTCATGGGTGTTCTCTATGTACATAAGTATTTATTTATCTATATACGTATGTATATCGTCTCCTAGGGCCCATAGTAAGCTTAGTTTGGGGCTAGGTCGACCAGTGTAAGATGGTCCCTAAATATTTATATTTATTTATGTTTGTACGGGCCAAATCTTGCAAGTTAAAGGAGAATGGGCAATTTGTCCCATGGATGTATACTGTTGAGACATATCTCGTTTGAAAGGGTTTACTCTTAGCATTATTTTATTGTATGACACCAACTTTGGATAACGTGCAGGGACTGAGCAATTTAAAAAAAAGAGTGGCGAATATAAACTGTTGTTTTACAAAGTACTTGTTACGTAGCCGGTTGTTAGGTGTTTTGTATGAAAGAATATGAGAAATTCTAGATTTCTGTTTACCACTACTTACGTTTAAGTACGTACAGGGCTGGAATTAGTTGATATAACATATGCTTGAATTAAAAATACTGCTATTAAACACTGAAACTTGCTTGTATACTCAAGCCATATATATCATTTAAAAGACATTTTTATAAGGTATTTTAATATATATATACTTGCACTCAAATGCTTGCAGGGGCGGTAATAAAACGAGTTTTTTCGTTAATTAATTGTGGTAAATGCCGCTTTGTTTGTTCTACCTGGCACTAGATGGAGCCTTGGTAGCAGTTTGGGTAATTTTTACTATTGGTATATACAATTGAGTCATATCCTATTTGGAAGGTCTTCAATTAAGCATTAATTACTTATATGACACCAAAGACCGAAAGTGTCCAGGGAAGATGATATTAATAATTTTGATCATGCGCTGCGGCGTAAACTGGAACTAAAAAATGTCATTCATATAGAGTTACTTTTGTAACCATTTACATCACTTTGCATGCCTGAAATATAATGAAAAAGTAATTTATATATTTTTTTTAATTATTACTGCTCAATAAATGGCACTAAACTACTTAATTATGATTTTTCAAATCCTCTCTAGTACTGACATCTTGCGTGCAATAGGAGAACCGAATGAGCGGCAAATGCTGGATCCGTATAGTCGCTTATAAACGCTAAAAATGTTACCGAAGAATAAGTTTGTTTAATTCGGAACTTTGACAATAAAACGAGTGGTTACCTTGAACTAGTAAGTTTCGTCTATTTATCTCTCTTGCTCTTACATATTCGAGTGATAAAGGTAGAAAAAGCATTACATTTTTTAAAGTTCGCGTTATGTCCCGCTAGAAACGTTATATAAACTTATTATTAAACATGAAATAAGATTCCTAAGCAATAAGTAGGTAAGTAAATGTATTTATGGAGTAGTTGGAGTACCATAATTAGCAGCAAGAAAATAAATCTAAGTTTATATGTTACGATAAAATAAATCGTAAAAAGGTACTATGTACATACTTGTTTTGTCTCTCTGCAGGAAAATTGTGTAAAAGTGAAACATTTGAGATTGCGTCGCGGTTCAAAGCAACGTTTCCTTCGTTTGCCATATGAAGCAGGATTAAATTGTGTAGTTTTAAGTTCTCATGTAAGTGAATTGTCAAATTCTTAGTGAGAATAAAGAATCTTAAACCTAAAATTAACGCAGTGAATACAATAAAAGCATCAGCGACTCTTAACTGCTTGCCAAGCTAAGATAGTAGCTGTATTTCGTTCCATTATATATACATATGAAATAAAAACTTTTGAATACATTTAACACCTTTATTTCATATAAATTGAAAAATAACTGACGGCATACATTTTCTTCACGGTCGCACAAATATTAGCAGGATGAGTCGACAAGTTAATTTAAAGCAAGCATTGGTGAATAGGTGCATCCAGATCCAGATAAGAGAATGCATGGTTATTGCGCCAATCTCGGACCATTTGCGATTGGTTTGCTAAGGGCACCGCTAGCTGGTGCGGATGCACAGAGCACTTATACATACCTACTTTATTAAATAAAAACTTTTGAATACATTTAACATCTTTATTTCATATAAATTGAAAAATAAGTGACGGCATAGATTTTCTTCACGGTCGCACAAATATTATCAGGACGAGTCGACAAGTTCCTTTAAAGCAAGCATTGGTGAATAGGTGCATCCAGATCCAGATAAGGGAATGCATGGTTATTGCGCCAATCTCGGACCATTTGCGATTAGTTTGCTAGCTGAAGCGGGTTAACGAAAAACAGTAACTGGCGACGCTAGCTGGCGCGGACGCGTGCGACGAATTTTACCTACAAAGGCACCCGCGCACGTGCACCCGCTCCGTGCACTCGCGCCAGCTAGCAAACGCCCTTAACCTTTTGAACGCCAAGAATACCTTAAGGCGTCGTAACTAGCTATGCTCAAAGCGTCATAAATACATTATAGCTGATATAGCCGCTGTCAGAGTAACCTTCACACTTTCAAGTAAGGTTTAGGGCATAGGGCGTCCGCAACGTCGCGCGTGTGCATGGAGCGGGCGTGCGGCTTAGAGCTCGTTCCCACTATGTCGGATGTCGTGGCGATTTTTAATCGTGTGTCGTTGCCGCTGTTCTCACTATGTCGGATGTCGGATCCGGATTTCAATCGGGTGTTGGCGGTACTGTTCCCACTAGTCGTCTGTCGTGCACGATCGCAGCTGGCGTGTATTTTTCGAGTGGGTAGCGAGGCTTAGTACAAGATGAACGTCGACGAAATGTTTGTGGTTTTGTATTATTTGCGAAAGAAACGATTAGAGGCAGTTAAAAAAAGGAGATATTGGGTACACCCAATTCTCAGGGAAAGATTTACCTTATGAATATTTCAGAATTTGATAGCTGAATTAAGAAGCGATCGCAACGACGCGGCAGCGACGCGCGGGTGTGTGAGGGGGTGCCGCGAGGGCGGCGCGGGCGAAATCGTTCCGACATCCGACAAAATGTGAACAGCGCTATATTCACTCGTACGCGAGCGAGACACGACACGATTTTTTTCCGGGCTGGGAGGGCTGGCAAAACGCACGACATTTTTTGTCGTATCCGACACAAAATCGTTGTCGGACGAGTGTGAACAGCTTCATATAAAATGTTCTGCCAGTGGAACGTACGATTAAAAATCGCCACGACATCCGACATAGTGGGAACGAGCTCTTACAGTATGAGCAACGCTAACTGGCGCGGACGCGTGCGACTGATTTTACTTACAAAGGCACCTGCGCGTGTTTGCCCGCTCCGTGCACTAGCGCCAGCTAGCAAACGCCCTTAACCTTTTGTATTTTGTAACTAATGTAAAGCACCTAATGAGGTGGCTTTACATTAGCTAGATGCCGGCCCACACGCCGATCCGGTGTGCAGGCTAAGGAAATCGCTATGTAGGCCAATTCGAAAGTGCAACTGACATTAAACCAATTTTAGAATAATATTGGAATGATACCAGTTAGCTGTCATTCGTGTGTTCATTTCGCACTTATACGCATGTATTTGTGCGAGCGAGACGCCCGCAACTAACTGATATGATTCCAATATTACTCTAATATCGGTGTGCACGCCCCTTTTTATTCATAAGCAAGGTAAGATTGAACCATTATAGAAGGCAGCGAAGAGGCCGGCAATGGAACTGGTAGCGTTTGATGGAGTCAGTTTTCTGTCAAATGCAAGTTCAAATTGGCCTGACTGTCTCACTCGCACACCGGAGTAGCGTTTCATATAAGCGTACTTTGTTATATCCAATCGACCCGCTCTATTCAGTAGGTTTCATTATCTCGATCCATCAGTTAAGTAACAATCTCTTCAATCTGGTGGATCGAGATGGTGGATCCTACTGGACAGATGGAACCTATGGATAGGAAAACGTTATGCTCAACAATTTGGTAGCAGAAGCGATGTGATTTTTTAAAATCGCGACTGTGTCGTTGACATAATATATCTGAGGACGGGCCTTACGGGCAATAAGAATGGGGCCAGTACAGCGGTGTTACGCACACGAGTTTGAGCCAATCGTGCAGTCTAACGCCACAAGTAACACAACGTGATTGGTTGATGAGTTCGCATTATGCACGCGATTGATCGCATCTAGTTGCGTTAGACAGCACGATTGGCTCGAATTTGTGAATGACACAGCTGAACTAGCACTATCGTTATTGCCCCTAAGGTCGGTCCTTAGATATATGGTAAGCGTCAGGATGGCGGTGGACCTCAGCGAATTTCAAAGAAATATTTATAAACATATTGTACCTTCTGTGTACCTCAGTGTACCTTTAATATAAACCAGTGTACCTTTCCCCAAAACGAGATATTTTACAAAACGGTCCACCCGCCAACCTGACGTCAGGATGGCGGGTGGACCTATGAAATCTTGCATTATACCGCACTAAAAGTATGCAGTTATATTGTGCATGAGCTTAGCCTAGCTTGTTTTGGGGAGAGGTACACCGGTTTCTATTTCTATTTACAGAGGTACACTGAAGGTACAGTCACCATCATATATATCGGAGCGGCCAAGGTACCCACGAATATCTGAACATGCCTCTACTGTCAAGAGGTTAGAGTGCGTGTTTAGAGATCTTTGAGCACCTCGGCCACTCCGATATATCTGATGGCGACTGTACCATATAACTGCATACTTTTAGTGCGGTATAATGCAAGATTTCATAGGTCCAACCGCAATCCTGACGTCAGAATGGCGGGTGGACTTTTTCTTAAATATCTCGTTTTGGGTTAGGTACACAGAAGGTACAGTATGTTTATAAATACTTACTTACTGCTATGGCGCAGCGACCCGAAGTGGATCTTGGCCTCCGACACCAAAGACCGCCATGCTTCTCTGTCCAAAACCGTTTCCATCTAGTCGACGGCGCCGAGTTCGCTAAGGTCTTTTTGCATTTCATCTCTCCAGCGGTACCTACCTAGGACGTCTAGACGGTCTTCGGCCATTTGGAACTTCAGAGTACGCCCTCCAGGCTGCACGATCCTCACCCATCTGGACTACGTGCCTGAGTCATCGGAGTCTGGCAGCGCGAAAAATCCTAGGACTCACACGTGGAGAGGATGGAACCTGGAGACTCCACAGGAATCAGGAGATTGAAGATCTGGTGTCCGAGCCGGACGTCATTGGATGTTTATAAATATTTCTTTGAAATTCGCTGAGGTCCACCCGCCATCTATACGCCAGATGTCAATGCCGAGTGCGACCGCCCTTAAAGCGGTGTATTATCTCTAGTCTCTCCAATATGTTCTCCTGGTGGGTCCACGGGGTTTATTTAGCGGGTCTACGTGTACCTAATTATTTTTACCATGGGCCGACCATGAACACGATTCTATTTTGAAAACGTTTCCCGCGTAGCTACTTCAGTCTTAGGCGGTATATACTCTACACCACGTTCACAAAAGATTGATATTTTAGGTAAAAACTCACATTTCGCTATATTTGTCCATAGTAAATACTAATTCAAAAACTACTGTAGGGCCTAAAATCTTCTGTGATAGTAATGTAGAAATAAATACTGTTGACAGGCGGTCAACGGTATTTAGTACAATAATTACACTGAAACAATTCGTATAGAATACAGAACCTATGAATAATATATATCTAGAGAATCTAACTTTAATGCAATACTATAATTGAACAAAAGAAATACATTAGTACGAGTAGTACGATCAACCTATATGTCTATTTTTAATAGTCTTAATGTTCGTGTATCGGTTCTGTATTCTATGGCCATTAATTATGCTTTATTTTTCAACTTTCTTTGACTACACACAAGTACACATTATATACACACAGTACGCTTTTTTCTTGAACTTTATCTTGCCCATGTTCGATTCTTCTTATGTCGATGCATCCTCATTATTTCCGTATGGTTTCTGAAAATACAATAACAGTTTTTGTATTGTTTTCTAATACCTATGTTTGAAGTCGGTTTCCTATTTTTAAGAGAATTTTTTTTTTCATGTATGTACCGTCAAGTGGGGTAAATTAGAGCAGATGGGATACCTATCGACAATTATGTCAATAAACAGTTTTACGTTCCATCAAGAATTGAGAGGTTGCCTCAATTCCTCATGGAACCCATGATGTAAGCTAGACCTTTACACAAATATTCCTTAAACCTCGTTAAGCAAGTAGCTTCTTTACAAACATAACAAAGAAGACAAATCGTCTAGCGTGAAATACGTATCGTTAAAGAGTTATTTGCTGGTCCTGATCAGAAGTTCCACTTCTTCAAATAGCACTTTTTTGAATGGCAATGCCTGGTCTGTTGATGAAACTAAAAAACGCCTATAAGATTTGGGGAGTTCCCTTAATTCCTCGTGGTTTTGTCAAAAATAGGACCATCTTGGAACTATATACCCACTTTCAAACGATAACTAATTTTCAACATTGGTTCAGAAAGTTTTTGAAGTCGGTTAAAAAGTAGTATCTTTACAATACTTTCCTTTTACTAAGAAGGGATGACTACTACAATTTGCTTACTAAGTAAGTACTTACTTACTATTAGTATCAGATTGGAGTCGGCTCGAGAGTCGATAAAATGGGCGTCGCTACCCTTTCCGGGTGGGGGGGGATTTCACCGCATGAAAAAGAGACACATATAGTGAGTTCTTACTGTTCTACCAAACTACATATATAAAGGTCGTACTTTTTGAGTCAAATTAGTTTAATTCTAAAGGTGCGACGTAATGGCCTGAAGCCCGCTCTTAGCATACCTAGTTATACTATTTGATGGATATTGGTGTCAATTTATAATACGTTTAATTATTCATTGTCTTTACCTAATTATCTTTACCTTTTGCCGACCGGTTTGGCCTAGTGGGTAGTGACCCTGCCTATGAAGTATGAAGCCGATGGTCCCGAGTTTGAATCGCGTAAGGGCATTTCTTTGTGTGATGAATACAGATATTTGTTCCTAAGGCATGCGTGTTTTCTATGTATATACGTAAATATATATTTATCTAAATAAGTATGTTTAACGTCGCCTAGTACCCATAGTACAAGCTTTGATTAGTTTGGGGCCAATCTGTGTAAGATTGTCCCTACCTATTTATTTATTTATTACCTAACGTAACCTACATTAGGTAATGAAAGCATTTTATTTTTGTAAGGGTAACAGTTTTGTTGGGATATAAAATGGTTAATGATAAAAACTAATACTTTTACCAGCATTTTAACTTTATATTCATGTATTCGAAACCTATACATTTATGACAATAACTTTTGCAAGACGATAAGATTTTTTATTCACAATAACTTGTCCGTATTCGAACTGTCTGGCTACCCGGCTGGCCGTGGCTGTGTACCCGGATTTTATACTCTGAAACTGGAACTAGTGACAGATAAGAGTCGATTGATGTTTTTTTTAAAGACACTTATACTTAAATAGAATTACTTACCTATGTTTAATTAAAAGAAAGACTACTTATACATAATAATCCTTACAGTTTTAACCTATTTAACCTACCTACCTACCTACTTTTAATAGTATCAGTTCGGTTCACTTAGTAGAAATACCTGTTCTAATAATGAAAAAGAAAGAAGAGTAATAAAAATAAAGAATCTGGAAGTCGTTGAGGTGTTCCGTTCTTCATCAGCAATTCTACTTCAACAAATGTCACTTTATTGAGTAAAAATGCTTGTAATATTGATGAAAATCCTAAAATGACTATATGTATCCTTATACAATATGAGAAGCTCCTTCGGTTTCTCGTAGAACCTATCATCAGAACTGGACCTTGACACAAATGTTCCTTAAAAGCCTTACATGCTATAAACGAAATAAAATAAAAAACACGCCTAAGGTAAAATACTTGTCGTTGAAGAGTTCCATTTTGCTCAATATCAGCAGTTTCACTTCATCAAATGTCACTTGTTCAAATAAAAAAAACTTGATATGTTGACGAAAATCCTCAATTCCTCCCAATTGTGAATTCAAATCGATTTAAAATCCTCAATTCCTCATTGAATCCATCATCATAACTGGACCTTGACACAAATGTTTCCTAAGAACCTAGCTTGCTACAAACTTAACAAAGAATAAGAATCGCGCGCGTTGAAGAGTTCCGTTCTGGTCAATATCACTAACTTGTTTAAATAAAAATGCTTGATATGTTGACGAGAATCCAAACATTACTGTATGTATTGTATGCCTATAAGATTTGAGGAATTTTTTCGATTTCTCATGGAACCCATCCTCAGAACTAGACCTTATGACACAAATGTCTTCAAGAACTTTACTTGCTACAAAATAAACAAATAAAACATATCGCGCGCGAATTGGCGAGTTCCATTTTGGCCAGCATCAGCTGTTGCATTTCGTCAAATGTCACTTTTTAATAAAAATGCTTGATTTGTAAATAAAAATCCAGAAATTATAAGATGTCAGGAATTCCCTCGATTATTTATGAAACCCATCATCAGAACTGAACATTGATATAAATACACCTTAAGAAAGTTACACGCTACAAGCTTAATAAAGAATACAAAACGCGTGCGTTAAAAAGTTCCGTTCTGGACAACATCAGCAGTTCCACTTGATCAAATATAACTTTTTTTAAATAAAACACCTAGAGATATTGATGAAAAAAAAACTATATGTATTACTATAAGGTTTGAGGTGTCCATCATCAGACCTAGACACTAGACACTGGTGTCTAGCACAGATATTTCTTAAGAACCTTACTTTCTACAAACTTAAAAGTTCCGAGGAATTGTTCAGATTAATCTCTGCCGCCTCTTTCCGTCACCGCTTTACGCTACATCATTTATATCTTCACCACTTAGATGGTTGGCAATCCTCAACTGTGAATTTCTCTAGAAACTTCCTGCCTCATACAGCTAAACTATGAAATGATCTGTCGCATGCGGTATTTCCGGCCCAATACGATCTTTCAAACTTTAAGGAGAGAGCGTGTTCCTATCTTAAATGCCGGCACCGCACTTACAATCCCTATGGTGTAACAGATGTCCATGGCCAGCGGTAATTGCTTACCATCAGTTGATTCGTCTGCTAGTTTGCCTCTTATATCACAACAAACAAAAAAAGAAAAAATCTCACGCGTTGAAGAGTTCCGTTTTAGTCAACATCACTAGTTCCACTTCATCAAATGCCACTAATGTGAATAAAAAAAGCTAAAGATATTGATGAAAATCCAAAATGACTATATGCCTATAAGAATTGAGGAGAATGAGGAGTTCCCTCGCTTTCTCATGAAACACATCATCAGATCTGTACTTCGACAAAAATGTTTCTTGAGAACCTTACTCGCTAGAAACTTAACAACGAAGAAAAATTGCGCGCGTTGGAGTTCCGTTTTGGTCAACATCAGTAGTTCCACATCATCAAATGTCACTTTTGTGAATAAGACTTGATAATATGTTGATGAAAATCCAATAAGTACTATATAATATATATATATACCTATAACATTTAAGAAATTCCCTCGATTCTTCATGGGACCCATCATCAGACCTTTACCTTGACACGAATGTTCCTAAAAACCTTAGTACTTAAAACTTACTTGCTACAAACTTAACTAATAAAACAAATCGCGCGCGAGTTGGCGAGTTCCATTCTGGTCAACATCAGCTGTTACACTTAGTGAAATGACAATTTTTTAATAAAAATGCTTGATATGTAAATAAAATCCCAGAAATTATTACATGTATGCCTATAAGATTTTAGGAATTCCCTCGATTCTTCATGAAACCCATCATCAGAACTGTACTTTGACAAAAATGTTTCTTAAGAACCTTACTTGCTACAAACTTAACGAAGAAAAATTGCACGCGTTGGAGTTCCGTTCTGGTCAACATCAGCTGTTACACTTAGTGAAATGACAATTTTTTAATAAAAATGCTTGATATGTAAATAAAATCCCAGAAATTATTACATGTATGCCTATAAGATTTTAGGAATTCCCTCGATTCTTCATGAAACCCATCATCAGAACTGTACTTTGACAAAAATGTTTCTTAAGAACCTTACTTGCTACAAACTTAACGAAGAAAAATTGCACGCGTTGGAGTTCCGTTCTGGTCAACATCAGTAGTTCCACATCATCATATGTCACTTTTGTGAATAAAAGTTGATAATATGTTGATGAAAATCCAATAAGTACTACATATATGCCTATAGCATTTAAGAAATTCCCTCGATTCTTCATGGGACCCATCATCAGACCTTTACCTTGACACAAATGTTCCTAGAAACCTTAATACTTAAAACTTACTTGCTACAAACTTAACTAATAAAACAAATCGCGCGCGAGTTGGTGAGTTCCATTCTGGTCAACATCAGCTGTTACTTTTAGTCAAATGACACTTTTTTAATAATAATGCTTGATATGTAAATAAAATCCCAGAAATTATTACATGTATGCCTAAAAGATTTTAGGAATTCCCTCGATTCTTCATGAAACCCATCATCAGAACTGGACATTGATGTATTAAGTACACCTTAAGAACCTTACTCACTACAAGCTTAATAAAGAATACAAAACGTGTGCGTTGAAAAGTTCCGTTCTGTTATTTATATTATATCAGCAGTTCCACTTGATTAAATGTAGCTTTTTTTTAATAAAACGCCCAAAGATATTGATGTAAATCCAAAAAAAACTATATGTATTTCTATAAGGATTGAGGTATCTATCAGACCTGGATCTAGACACAGATGTTTCTTAACAACCTTACTTTCTACAAACTTATCAGGACAAATCTATTACGGCGAGTGTTCCATCGAATTGCTCGGATTTATCCTTGCCGCCTCTTTTCGTCATCGCTCTACGCTACAACATTTTTATTTTCACCACTTAGATGGTTGGCAGTCCTCAACTGTGCATTTCTCTAGAAACTTCCTGCCTCATACAGCTAAACTATGAAATGATCTGTTGCCTGCGGTATTTCCGGACCAATACGACATTTAAAACCTTAAGAAAACAGCGTATTCCAATCTTAAAGGCCAGCACCGAACTTACAACCCCTATGGTTTAGCAGGTGTCCATGGGCGGCGGTAATCGCTTACCATCAGGTGTGACGTCTGCTCGTTTGCCTCTTATATCATAAAAAAAACAAAGAAGAAAAATCTCGCGCGTTCAAGAGTTCCGTTTTGGTCAACATCAGTAGTTCCACTTCATTAAATGCCACTAGTGGGAATGAAAAAGCTTAAGGTATTGATGAAAATCCAAAATGACTATATGCCTATAAGATTTGAGGTGTTCCCTCGCTTCCTCATGGAACCCATCGTCAGACCTTTACCTTGACACAAGGTTCCTAAAAACCTTGGTACTTGAAACTTACTCGCTACAAACTTAACAAAGAAGACAAATCACGCGCGTGGAAGAGTTCCGTTTCTGATCAACATCAGCAGTTCCACTTCACCAAATGTACTTACTTACCACCCATTTATTTGAAACAGTACCTAGGTACTCCATTTTGATGCCGCCAGCATGAAACTTCAATGGCCTCAGTGTCCGATGAACAACTTAAAAATGCTGAAAGTAATAACAATTATAATAAGTTGGGGAGTAGCGACCTTACACACCCGAGTGCTCCTGGGGAGTTCTGTTACCGGACATACAATAATAATAACAATAAATAAATATTATAGGGACATTCTTACACAAATTAACTGAGTCCCACGGCAAGCCGAGAAGGCTTGTTTTGTGGGTACTCATACGACATAATAATATATAATATACAAATACTTAAATACATAGAAAACATCCATGACTCAGGAACAAATATATGTGCTCATCACACAAATAAATGCCCTTACCGGGATTCAAACCCAGGATCATCGACTTACTAGGCCAAACCGGTCGTGAAAAAGGAGCAAAAAAAAAGAAAAATATATCAAAAGAAAATGCGATTTGGAAACGTTATTCGCCACTTAATATATATCTGGTTCACAGCATTTATTTGGTGCTGATATAATGCCTGCAATATTACCTACCCGAGTACATTAAAATATGAATAAATTATCATAAATTCAAAAGATGGTCCCTATAACAGTTCATTTTTACATGGAAAAATGGCTTTCATATAAAATGTTTGTCAGACATATTTTTGGAAGTATAGTACAATCATTAACTTAGAAATATAGGTAACATTTCACGAATAAAAATACGGTAACACATATTTTTAATTATTTTTTTAACTTATCCTACGCAAAATAGAATTGGAGAAACTGACATAGGGACTATCATTCGACACGACACGTATAGTAAAGTATGAATCCGCTCTAAGTCCCCTTACATAGACAGTGGGAAGTAAAATAATTCTTGTTCTGAAAACAATAAAATGTAAAATGATTAGGTAGGACAATCCAAACTTCTAAGGTCGCGTAGATCAGAAGTAGATATGAATTTGTTCGACAATACGATAGGAAACTTTTCAGCATTTACATTGGCGCATTTTTTTCTGGAATACTATCTAAATTGCACTTTGTATATATGCTACATTTTTTATATAATTTGGAGCCTTTATTTTCCATGGAGTCGAACGCTATATAGCAGCTATACGAGAAAAAATAATACTTTGATCTTACCTACCCCATGAATAGTGAAGATCATCAAGGAGCATACTCTCTGAGATCAATGGAATGGAGTGCCTTTCGATTGGAGAAAATTATAGCGTATTAGAAATATACTATTTTGTAATTACAATGTTGAATATTTTAAATTGCGTGTTTTGACAATTATTGTTGACAATATTACATTCAGAGTCATCTTGACATAACTTTAGAAATCCATAAACTAGTCTATACTTTTTAAAATGATGGAGTAAGACTGACGAGATTACCGCGATGTATAAATGTTTTACGTCAAGTAGAATTTTGCTTTAGAGCGACATCTGGCGTTGAGTAGAAAAGTTAAGGCGTAATTAACTACAATTAATTAACTCATTAAATGGTTTTATTTTGGTCCCTGCAACGATTTGACCCCAGTTATATTATACGAAAAATAGCTTATAAAAATACTTTTCACATGATATACATGGCATTTGTATACACTCTTATTTCGCTGTGTATCAAGTAATTTTTAGAATGACGATTTTTTAAAACTGTTCATTTTGTCCCTTTAAATACTTTATCATTGGTGTTGATACAAAAAACATAAAGCATTTTTTATATTCTTTCGAATAAAATACGCTAAAACTTTTTATATCCCGCGTATAAGGAAATATAACTGCTTATATGCGCAACTTCTTTTTTTATATAGCTCGGTCCCTGCAAGTGGTCCAAGGTTGGTGCCATACAATAAAATAATACTACGATTAAAAGCTTTAAAACGACATATGTCTCAACAGTATACATCCATGGGACACTCCCCATACAAAAGTGCCCATTGTCCTTTGACCCGCTTCCCGACCTCCGATGAAGCTGAAAATTTGCATACATTCCATATATAGGAAGTCGGGTAACGATGCAATATTATGGTACAGTCAGCGTCAAATACTTTGTAGCAGTCATCGTGTCCAAATAGTTCGGTACACCATACTAAATATATGGTGTACCGAACTATTTGGCTACTTTGGTTGCTACAAAATATTTGACGCTGACTGTACCATCAAGCTGATCTGATGATGGAGACAGGAGGTGACCATGAGTTCCTATGGTCACCTCCTGTCTCCATCCTGTGATAAAACAACGCAACCTAATTGTATTTAAAATATAAAATAAATATAAAAATATTATTTGGAATTGTCTCGAAGAGTATTAGTTGCCTGTGGAAAGAAAAGTACAGTCAGTGATGAAAGCTTGTACCAACAAACAAATTTTTGCCAAAAACTTAAAACATTGCAAAGGCTTTCTTTGTTGTTATAATGGTATAATAGATTCCTTTACCTATACTATCTTTATGTATTTAAATAAAAGTAAACAAACAATTTGTACATTTTCGGGTAATTATAACATTTATTGGTTTACCAACTAAATACAAAACCGCCTGGATCTGTCACTGAACGACCTAACTTTAACCTACATTATCATTATTATGATCATTTAATCTTTTCATCTACCCTCAAGTGGCTTAAGGAGCCATTAGAGGGTAGGTTTTGTTTACTTTTATTTAAATACCTAAATATACAGAGTATAATTGTATGTATTTTGTACAGAATACGCGGCCTCCTGCCCGGCTGTGTATACTCGCTACAACTCAAAGACTCGACCACGCCAGAGCTGGCTGGACTGAAGCTCGTCAAGGCACCGTCATCCATACAAGTTAGTATCTTATTGTCTAAGTTATAAGATTCTAATTCGCTCGGTGACATCGCAGGCAGACGTCCGAATGCTCATCACTGACCCAGCACATGTCATCTATGGAGTGTATAGGAAGGAGCAAAATCTCTTAAAGTACTTAATGGCGCAGCGACCCAAAATGAATGTTGGCCTCCGACACGAGAACACGCCACTTGTCTCGACCCGGCGCCACCAGCTGCCGGCTCGGAGGCCGCGAGTCCGCTCCAACGGATCCGATATGCTCCGCCCTCCCGGCCGTCCCAGGTACGCCCTTTTGTCCACGTATGCTGGCCGAGCCAGTGGAGACGGTCAGCTTTTGTCTCGCCGACAATATTGGATGTAGCCACAAGACCTTCAATCTCGACGTTTTTGCGGAGTTCGAAACTGCCATCTTCTCTTCTCACAGGGCCTAGGATCTTTCTAAGTATTCTCCTTTCTGCCACCAGGAGCTTATTTTCTTCTTTAAATGTTGGTATTCAAGTCTCGCATCCGTACTCAGGAGTTTGGACACTAACACTTTATGAAGGGGGGCACTACATCACGAGACGTCTGAACCCGGATGTCTACTTCCTCCTCACGAGTGACGGTGCAGCCTAAGTATCTAAACTTGTCCACCCCTTTATATATGGTATCTCCAACATGAAGAGCTTCTCTTCTGACGCGCGTGTTTTTATAGCGTTTTATGTGAAGATACTCTGACTTTTTATGGCTGATACTTACCCCCCTATAGTTTACCCTCCATAGTTTTTACTTTATTGTATGTGCAAAGTCTAAAACAAATTCGTGCTATAGATATGACAGCTCGTCGATTAGCACCATTTAGTTAGGCTGTCAGTCTGTGGGGCACGATTTTTTCTAAAATTATACACTTTTTGACATACAACAGAATACAGTAAAACTGCTTGTAGGGTGTATGTAGTAACCGTGATCGTAATAAGCGGCAAAGGCGTCGCCAGCCGATGGGCTAGTAAAGTTACGATGCCGCTAATAATCGTTTGTCCCTTTCAGATTTATTGATATGATGGAAAGGGACAAACGATTATTAGCGGCACCATAACTTTAGTAGACGTTTATGAATAAGGGGGTTAGTTACAAATTGTATCCTCTAGGGGGAGTCAGCTGATCCCCCTGTCAGCCCCTGGCGACGCCCTTGATAAGCGGGTACTGTACACAATGTACACCAAAGATACTAACGCAATTTTTAAAGTTGTTTTATTTATTTTTCGTTTATTCTTCTACTAACTCCATTTATTCCAGGTGAAAAATAACCAGGACATCACCGACGTACAACTGATCGCTATCCAACCACAACAGATAACGGACACCAATGTTCTGGTCTACACTCCCAACATAGACCATTATAAGACCCTTCGTCTTACTTTAGCACTGGAATCTACCCCGGACACTCCTATATACTCCACCAAACTGGACAGTGCCGGATACAGCCAGACTTTAAACCCAGGTATGGAGACTTTTCATCATTATCATAGGTTAATATATATTAGACTCTGGTATTCAACACATTTACCAAATAATTCCAATAGACTAGTCTTAACTTCCAACATAGACCATTATAAGACCCTACGTCTTACTTTAGTACTGGAATCTACCACTCCTATATACTCCACCAAACTTGATAGTGTCGGATATAGTCAAACTTTGGATCCAGGTATTTATTTCATTTCTATTGGAGACTCTTCATCACTGTCATAAGTTATAGTATATCATATGTCTTAGTCAGTATACTTACAATACTATCTGGATATATATACATAGACGACCAGTTTGGCCAAGTGGGTAGTGACCCTGCCTACGAAGCCGATGGTCCCGGGTTCAAATCCTGGTAAGGGCATTTATTCGTGTGATGAGCATGGATATTTGTTCCTGAGTCATGGGTGTTTTCTATGTATTTAAGTATTTATAAATATTTATATATTATATATATCGTTGTGTACGTACCCTCAACACAAGCCTTATTGAGCTTACTGTGGGACTTAGTCAATTTGTGTACTAATGTCCTATAATATTTATTTATTTATTTATATATTTATGAAGCAACGGACATCAATATACTACTCTGGACTCACAATATAGACCATTATAAGAGTCCACCCCGGACACCCACCCGTTCCACCAAACTTGATAGTGTTGAATACAGTTAGACTTGAAATCTAGCTTTTTTTTATCGGAGCCACCCTTGCCAGCCTTGTGTTTGTAAACGACCTTGATTCGCTCGTACGTTTAAAACGCACGCGTGGCAATTTATTTACGCAAAGAATACAAAAAATAATATAACATTGAGTTGTTTAAGATATGTTTATGTAGAGAGATTAAAAGTATCTTAAATGATTTAAGAGGCCCACTGATTATCAGTTCGCCGGACGATATTGCCCTGTCAGTTATTCGCGATTGTCAGGTTTTACGAATAACTGACAGCCCGATATTGTCCGGCGAACTGGTCTGTGGGCCCCTTTATAAAAACGTCTTATATTCGATTCTATTTTGAATCAAATTAGATTTCTGGGCGGCTAGGTAAAAAATATTTTGTGCAAGTTATTACAACATACTATGTTTTTACTCCTAGGTCTGATGTATGTGTTGCCGCGCTTGCCAGCCGATAATAAGACTTATATCGTGCAGTTAGAGTCCACTTTGTCTAAAGCGACGCACAGCTACGAGGAGGTGGTTAGTTATTTCAACTCTGATGGCCAGTTCAAGTATTTCAATTTGGAGTTTTTGCCTAAGGTAAGTGACATGTTTTATATTTCTATGTAGCAATAAGACATACCCTCGTGCCGCCCACTATACATAATTATACCTGAAACTAGTTGTATTTTTAATTTTTGTTCAAAATTTTACTAGACAATAGAAATGCTACTTTGTTTATTTAAATGAAGGTTGATATTTTATTAGGCGGGTCCACACAGAACGAGCCGCCTCGCGAGGCAATTGCCGCGCGAGACAGCTAGTCTCGAAGCGTACGCGTGCCTCGGCCGCATTGCCTCGGGCGAGACACGTCTCCGCCGACTGAGCAGCTTCGCGAGGCAATTTCCTCCCGAGGCGGCTCGTTCTGTGTGAGACCGCCTATTGAAATATTATTAATGCATTAGAGATGCAGCAGTTATGTATAATTCAACCAAATTAGTACATTTTTTATTTTCTACAAAAATACGAAAGAATTTATTCATCAGACTCTATCGATCCAAGAATAGAACGAAAACATCGAGAGAAAACCAGACTTAGACAGAAGCTTAGTGCTCCCTCTGGGTTAGACGGTCTGTGGCTTTCGTAAAAATTAGTGCTTGTGCCGATTTTTTAAATAAAAGTGCCGAGTCGATCCTAAGCTCCCTAAGTTGGCTGTGACAAATAGCACTAGAAATATTTCTAATTATTTCATTCTTCTTTCAGGTAAAATCCTCGGAACAAGAACTCCGCCAAACCTCCCTCCTAGTCGTCCCGCTGTTCCTCCTGCTGGCGCTCGCCTACCACCAGCGCGCCAGTCTACTGGCGCACGTCACTGCGCTGGCGAGCCAGCGGCCCGCGCCTACTCGCCCTACTCGGGCGAGACCCGATGTTCTTGATCATGCCAGTATAGATCAGATTGTGAGTAGTGTTAATGCTGCCGGAAAGAAAAAGAAACAGTGAGAATTTTATTTATGTATTTTTTTTTTCTATTGTGAAATTTTCCCCTTTCATTTTTCCCCTATTATCCATTTCCTGACTGTTGTAATGGAGTAATGGCGTAGGTTATGTGATAGCTCATTAGGTGAGGCAATTTCGCGCCGTCTCGGCCGAGGCACGTCTACACTGGCCGTTTTGCGCGCGAGGAAATTGCCTCGCGCGTATACTCGCTGTGTGGACCCGCCTATTCTGTTGTTTCATCTATTTTTCGTATTTTGCGCTTCTTTACATGACGAGTTTTTTTTTAACTACGTCATCATTTCTAGTAGTATACGTTAAGTCAAAGTTTGTCGGTTTAAGTTCTCTGTGAAATATATTAGAAAACATAACAGTTAACTCTTGTATGTACCCTGGCGAGGCAACGGCCCGCGTCTTTTCGGCCTACTAGAGCGAGGCCCGATATACTTGATCATGTTTTAGTATAGATCAGATTTTAGTTTAAAGAGGGAAAAAATTTTAGTCTATGAAATTCTATTTCGGGAGAAAACGGTTTCCACTAACTAAATCTTAACAAATCACTTTGATTTTGATGTCCATCGTTTCAGCATAATATATTCTAGGTTAAAAGATATCGCTTAAAAAAAATGTTTTGTTTGTTTAGCAAATTTTGAAAAAAAGAAAAACCTATAAACTTAGTTCATCATTGTGTCTATAACATACAAAAACTCACTGAGAATGGAAAATATTTAGAAGTAGGAAAACGTTTTGTCTTATTGTATGGACTACCACGTTCTTCCCTCTTAACGCTGCTGGGAAAAAGAAGAGACAGAGCGTTTTGACGTATCTCATGAAAATCTCCCCTCTTTCTTTCTTGAAGATAAGTTCAACTACAGTAGAAAATATATCGATTTCAATCTGTCGTAAGTAAAACTTAAATTTGTCTGTTAGCGCGGCGTGTGACGGTACAGACACGTCTGAAAACATCGTCACGATCGAAGTGCCAAAAATATGTATACACGACTTTATGGGCCTTATATTAGGGTAGTGTATACATATTTTTGACACTTTGTCCGTATCGATATTTTCAGAAGTGACCGTACATATTTTGCGTTCTAAATAAATTATTTATATGTTATGGAAAACTAAAGCATTCCTCTTTATAGAAATGATGTCGTTGCATGAAATCACTCAATATAATATGATTTTTTTCCGTTACCAAAATAACATGTGGTATTAGGATTTTATAACTTATAAATATAAGCAAAGAGAATTTAAAATGGAGGTGTATTGTCAAATAAAACTTTGTAGCGACGTAAATTTACTGCCGTCTTTCGACATATCATTAAAACTTAGAACGCCATTTGACTTTGATCCTTATTCTTTCAGTGATATGTGTTAAATTTGTTAAATATCAAAAAGTGGCGCCATCTAATAGATCAAAGGCCAAAGGTATATCAGCATCGTTTCGAGAGATGGCGCCATAATCTTTAGGTAGTACCCGGTAAGATGGCGCCACTTTTTGATATTTAACAAATTGAATACATATCAGTGAAAGTATACGGATCAAAGTCAAATGGCGTTCTAAAAGATTTAATTATGTGTCGAAAGATGACAGTAAATTGATGTCGCTATAAAGTTATCTTTGGCAATCCTCTACTTATTTGAAATTCTCTTTGATATAAGCTAGTATTAAAATAGCATGGAAAGACTTGAACGTTTTACAATGTACTTTCTCAAATATTAATTAATTTAAATTTCTTTAAAATGGTGAATGAATGAATTCAACAATTTTTAACGTTATAATGTTGTTTTAATTTATGTAGATGCATTTATGTTCTTGTTCTGGTTGTGTGTTGTTTATAATATATGTCAAATAAAATGGACAGTTGAGGTAATAAACGAAGTTTTATTTCGTAATCTACCAATAAATAACGTACTAATATACAGTCACTT
Source organism: Cydia pomonella (assembly GCF_033807575.1). NCBI lineage: Eukaryota > Metazoa > Arthropoda > Insecta > Lepidoptera > Tortricidae > Cydia > Cydia pomonella. The sequence continues at coordinate 2,688,132 of NC_084708.1, forward strand.
CTGAAAATATCGATACGAACAAAGTTCCAAAATTATGTATACACGAGCTTATTGCCCATATATTAAAGGTGTATACATATTTTTTCAGACGTGGCCGTACAATGTAACTTTTACTCTTAATCTGTATTAGATTTATTAACAATGTATTTCAAATTCATTCTCACTACCCAGAGGCCTAAAAATGAGTCCTCCGTTCTATGACATTTCAAATATTTTCAGACAAATTTGGCTTGGTAAATATTGATATTTGGGCAGATAGGGGACTGACTACCTATATGTATAGACCGCGGGCCAGGAGCATATGGCGTCAGTCATCTCATCGCCTCCCGGCTGATACTTCGTCAGATGATGGTTTAGACGGTTTTAAATATAAAAAAACCGTCAGCCGGTATCGCGTATCGCGGTGGAAAGACCGTCAGCTGTAAAATGAACATGTAAAAAAAACGCGCTCACTTTATGTTCGCAAAGTATGCGTCATGTGTAAATTGCGTAATCCGTTTATGGCGTTTCAGGTGTTTCTCCTGATGAAATGCTGCATGCCGTTTCAATATTTGTTATTGCTATCATAAGGTAAAGAGCTTATTTTTTACATGTTAATGTGACCAGCTGACGTTCGTCCCACCGCGATATAAACGGCTGACGATTTTTTAAATTAACAATACCATCTGAACTATCATGACAAAGTATCAAACGGGAGGCGATGAAAATAGTTGTACGTGTTTCGGTGGCTGCGTTTCCTCAATCCACCAACGGAGCGGCAGCTGACGTCCACGAGGGTCCATCATACATAGCCGTTAACCACTATCGTCCGGGAGGCGATTGGTCATGGAAACCTGAGGGCCTACCGCGAACCACACACTTACGTACGAATTTACAAGTGCGACAGAGAGGCAACACGTCGAACGTGGTTCGCGGTAGCCCCTGTGTTCTCGCGGTGTAATAGTACTAGTTTTTCTTATTCGTAATCATCATTAAACTCCCTATAGTTATCGTAGTATGGTCTGCTGTCTCTGAATTGTCTTTGTTGTGGCTGTTGGGGCTGCGAGCCGCCGAAGCAGTGCGCGAACCGGCGGTCGCAGTCGGCCGCCGTGTACGTCTGGTGGTCCCAGAGCCGGGCGTTCTCTTTGCTGGAAAAGAGTAATAGATAGTTAGAAAGAATACTCTTTATTGGCACACCTTAGTAAAAATATACAAGAAAAATAAACAATTGATTAAATTTAGAGGCAGACAACGGTCTTATCGTTAAAAAGCGATCTCTTCCAGACAACCTTTGGGTAGCGGAAATAGAGAAGTTAATCGAAAAAGGTGTTGCTAAACTGTTATGAAGCCTACATTCACACACACAATTACAGTGAATAAACATACACATATAAGGAATACAAATAGACATACATATAAATATATATAAAATTAACCGAAACATAGCTAAATATGACAGCAGCATGTCAGCCATAGAGTAAAAATAACTTTGTACTATATAAACACTAAGGGAGAGATAAATAATGTTCTTTGAGTGATTTTTTAAACACATTTTTTTTAAATAAACGCTTCTATTCTATTCTATTGTTATACGCTGTATACAGTCGCCATCAGATATATCGGAGCGAGCAAGGTGCTCACAAATATCTGAACACGCCTCTATTATCAAGGCGTTAGAGTGCGTGCTCCGATGTTTTTGTGTGTGTATAAAATGTGTAATTAACTCTTTGGGTTCGGTTTTGTCAACTTACTGTCGTGGTTAGGGATTTAATCAAATTCCTAAACAAATCTAGTGAAATGAAAAAGCGTGTCGCGTTTAGTGGCCGATTTTGTCTTTTCAGAACAGAGTTAGTGATTTGGTCAATTGACTGAATTTTTCTAGGGAAATGGTGATATGGATTCGCCAATTTAACATCCTGCGTGATTTGATCATATCCCTTAGAAGTTCAAATCTCTGTTTTAATCATTTCCCTGCGAAATATATACTTTGACAAACTAGTTGTAATGAGGTAAATTAATTGTAGAAAAGGTGTTAAGTTTAAGAGAAATTGTGCTTCGAATAGATAGCTTCTGTACTTAGACAAATTCAGAAGGTAAATTTAATTTGTTAGGTACCACAAAGCATAGCACGTTTTTTTAAACACTAATAACCGTTTAGTAATAGTGAACATGTATTTAAACTCACTTGACGAAGTAAAGCTCGAACGCCGATAAGAAGTTTCTAGAAGATCTCGCGTGCAGTCTGCACAGTTCCAATTTCTCGCAGTCCTCTGCTACGCTGTAAATAAAGTAAACTTTAACTAGTAAGTAATAGACTAAAAAAGTAAGTAATAAATGGTCTTGTTATCGTTGTTATCTGTATCTATCAGCACGCGTACGACATGGCCTCTTTTCTCATCATGACGTCTCGCCGTCAGACTAGATGGCGTTGATCGCCGCCCTTTCGCCGCCGCAAAGCCGCGTTCAGTTTTATGTTTACGCCGTGTCGTACAGCTGCGTTCGTGACCCACAAATGGTCTCGCCGGAAGATCAGCGCTGACTTTTGGGTTAGCATTAATACTGAGGCGGGACCATTTCGTGGTAAACTATTTATTTATTCTATGTTTCTTCCTTTTGTTATGTTGTAATACTTTTGTATGTCATAGTTTATCACGAATAAATGCTATGATTTCTGATTTCTGATTTAAAGTCGAAATAGATAATAGTTGCCCCGATTTTTTTTGGTCTCAGGCGTTACTTTGGTTGAGGCTAAATACAACTCGAGAGCAAAAGTTCCGGGTCATTAGCATTTACTTCAATATCTTGAAAACGAATAAAGCTAGCGTATTGAAATAAATTGATCCTTATAGAGAATTTAATAATCCTTAATTACACGTATTAAAACTTATTGATTGACGTAAAGTAATGGCATGAGAAAAAACAATCATTTTTTTTTTACTGTTTGTATTTGGTTTGTTTGTCAGATGTTTATTGTGTTTTGTATTTGAATTCTAAATTCGTTGAAAAATGTACCTCTTTTTAGGGTTCCGTAGCCAAAAACGGAACCCTTATAGATTCGTCATGTCCGTCTGTCTGTCCGATTCTGTCACAGCCACTTTTTTCCGAAACTATAAGAGCCATACTGTTCAAACTTAGTAAGTGGATGTATTCTATGAACCGCATTAAGATGTTCACACAAAAATAGAAAAAAAACAATAAATTTTGGGGGTTCCCCATACTTAGAACTGAAACTCAAAAAATCTTTTTTCATCAAACCCATACGTGTGGGGTATCTATGGATAGGTCTTCAAAAATGATATTGAGGTTTCTAATATCATTTTTTTCTAAAATGAATAGTTTGCGCGAAAGACACTTCCAAAGTGGTAAAATGTGTCCCCCCCCCCCCGTAACTTCTAAAATAACAGAATGAAAAAACTAAAAAAAATATATGATATACATTGTCATGCAAACTTCCACCGAAAATTGGTTTGAACGAGATCTAGTAAGTAGTTTTTTTTTAATACGACATAAAATTTAAAAAAAAAAATTTTTTCATCAAACCCATACGTGTGGGGTATCTATGAATAGGTCTTCAAAAATGATATTTAGGTTCCTAATATCATTTTTTTCTAAACTGAATAGTTTGCGCGAGAGACACTTCCAAAGTGTAAAATGTTGAACAAGATCTAGCAAGTAGATTTTTTTTAATACATCTCAAATGGTACGGAACCCTTCATGCGCGAGTCCGACTCGCACTTGGCCGCTTTTTTACATTTACCGTGTAAGTGACTTGGTTTTGTAATGTAAACTTATATATGTGGAATAAACGACATTGAAATTGAAATAAAGCGAGACTGAATATCTTAAAATATTATAATAATAGACTAACTTTCTCCGGGTTCTAATCCTGGAAAGGCCGTTGTTGTAGAAGCCCGATGCTAGACCCTGGTTGATATATCTCTTCCCCAGCCGGTGAACTTTCTGTTCTGTAACAAGTATAACTGTCATTAGAACGCATATCATTTACGTGCTGAAAATTATCTTATAATCTCAACATGAACTTTAAGTCTTTAATGATCATGAAGGACTCAATCTCCGGAAGCTGAGAATCTTCACTGATGGGTCCAAAACAGACAGCGGGTCGGGCTCCGAAACCTTCACAGAAGACCTGAACATGTCAATTACCACACCGCTAGGAGCCCATAACTCGGTATTCCAAGCTGAGTGCATGGACATCATAAACTTATACACGAATGCCACGAACGACTAACGGAGATTTGTCATAATAATAATAATAAGATCACTTTACAATGGATCAAGGGACACAGTGGATCCCGGGGTAACGATGCTGCGGACGAGCTCGCCAGGCAAGGATCGAGTGCGGGGGCGATTGGCCCGGAACCAATTCTCCCGATACCGTTTAGCAAGGTACGTGGTACGCTCAAGGCTGCTGGCACGCACAGGGAAACTACACACAGAACTCTGGAGAAACCAGACTGGTTGCAGACAGGCCAAACAAGCCACGCCTGGCACCAACGAAAAACTCACAAGGGCGCTCCTTCAACTAGGGAAGGTCCGACTGAGTATGGTAACCAGTGTCATAACAGGTCATGGACTATTTAACAAACATCTTTTCATAACAGGTCTCACAGACAGTCCCCTACGCCGAGGATGTATGGAGACAGAAGAAACAGCCTCTCACGTGGTGTTGGAATGCAGCGGAGTAGCCCCAAAACATCTCGGATCCCCGAGAGACCTCCCTGAGGTCCTACTCAACATCAAAGGTTTGATAGGATTGCTCGAGGAGTTGGGTTGGCAAGAGTAGCCAACCCCCCACCCTCTCTGTCACGCAAAATTGGGAGCGTGCACGACTGTCACGCAACCAAGTGTCAGCAAGTCTAGGGGAAAACGTCAATTCACTACATCTTATAAAACTACTCCAAAACTAAAAACTACTGAACGGATTTTCATACGTCTTTCATCTATCAATAGAGTGATTCTTGAGGAAGGCTTAAGTATATAACTTGTTAAGGTTTTGTGTAAATTGTTTGAAATATAACGATGTTGTCGGAAAAAATCACGCTGGCTAGGGGCTTTAATCGAAAACGCTGCCTAATCCGTTTGAGCTATAACAACACAATGTATGGTGGGGTTGTTTCTCATTCATAGGTCTACAAAAAAGTCCGCGATGTTAAATGGCTATCTTTTAAGGATAACTTACTATATCCATTCTTAACTTCTAGAAAAAGATCACGTAATATGTGGCATTTGCAAAGCTATTTACATGGATACATTATTAACAATTATCAAAATAAATACGTTAGTTATATTAAGCATTTCATACAAATTACAATGGTCCCTTACACCATTCAATTTAAATGAATATTTCAGGAGTAATCGTAAATCAAAGTTTCATTTCGAGCCATATAATTGTACGAAATGTTAAAGACGCTATCCGCAGTTAGTTCAAATTTTTACCACCTTATGCGCTGGGATCGCTTTACTTACCCCCACCATGCACTTCGCACGATCCCAATAGGCGCCAGTCGTCGAGTTGCGGAAAATCGCCCGTATTAAAATTACAAGTCTTCAATGTCTTGAACTTGATAATTTTATCAACTTTGTCAACAGAGCGGCCAAGTTTTTTTTATTTTTTATTAATAAAACTTAAATCTATCATTACAGGTTTAGCCTAATGCGATAGATAAGCGACAAACCAATAATCAGAGTAATTGAATATATAATTATAAACTTAACCTAATGTTATCATTGCAGCCTTTGTGAGATCATCAAAAATACAAAACTCTGTACCTGTTTTTTAATGTATTATTTTAATCGAAAGAGTAGTTAATTTTCAAATTTCTTATTTAAATATTTTCGATATTCGACTTAAAAAGGTAAAATCTTTAAACGAAAAATTCTTTATTAAAAGCTTTTATTTAACTTTCAATGTAACTATGTATGTTGTAGGGATCAAATCTTGCAAGTTAAATTTGACCCACTTCCCTGTTTCCGATGAAGCTGAAAATTTGCATATATATGTAAGTCGGGTGACAATATAATATTATGGTACCATCGAGCTGATCTGATGATGGATACAGGAGGTAGCCATAGGAACTCTGTGATAAAACAAAGCAACCTACATGTTTTGGAGTTTTTTTAAATTATCTCTATGAGTATTAGTTGCCTGTGGATAGAAAAGTACAGTCGGCGATAAAAGCTTGTACCCAAAATGATTTTTTTGCAAAAAAACATTTACTTACCCAAATCCATTGTCTCTTCCAAAGGTTTGCTTAAAACAACACCAAAAATGGCTACAGCCAAAACAACAGCTAATAATCTCACCATTTTCTGTATTTTTATAAAATGTAGGCAAGAAAAAGCGCCGTAAAATATACGGATGCTCTGACTAGGTAGTTCACAATGACATTCAAAAAGTTGTTCCGTAATTTATACTACCGTTCTGACGCGAATAAGTTCGTAGATTGAAAGTATAAACATTGTATTATTAGCTTGGTTAACGCTTAATATATTATTAGGTTAAACAATTGTGTTTGACCAGTGGATTTCAGGGTTCGGTTAACGGAAAATTTGTCTGTGAAGTTTGCTAAAGTGTATTTTTGTAAAAATGCGCAGTTGTTTGTTTGCAGAAGTCACAGAATGTTTTTTAACCTTGGTTCTTGAAATATAAATAAAGTAGAGTACCTACCTCAGAATACCTAATACCTACTCGTAAGTACTCGTACCTAAATTGAATTTTGAGGGCATGTAAGCTGCTTTTATTACATAAGACTACCATGTTATGGTATGAGCACTTAATGTTTTTTATATATAAACATTTTTTCACATCAGATCGTAAAGGCTCTCTTGCTTGTTCGAAAACTGATGAGAAAGTTGCATTTTATCCACAAGCGTGGCAAAGTAACTTGGTGCAAATTTTGAGTACCTTACGTTGGCTGCTAGAATTGACTTTTAAATGATGATTTTGTATGATAAATATTTAATAAAGTTCACTCAAGATTCCATTTTCGGACCAGTCGCTATGCTCGTGGTTCAATTTTAGGATCTTTCGCTTGCTCGAGTATCAATATTAGCACGATGGGTTAAACAACAACTTTGCCCCCTTGTAAAACAAATAATTATTTCCAAATAAAGTAAATATGCTGAGAAGTATAGAAAAATATATATAAAAATACATATAAATAGAGTCGGACCGACCTAACTCTGCATGGCTTTTGCAATGACGAAGTGGTGTCATTATATCATTTAGGCCCCGTATACACCGTGTTTTTTTTGATTTGCGTTAATTTCGAGGGTGCATTCCTGAGCTTAAATTAAGTAATTTTCTCAAAGACACCGATATTCTAATTAACTCCATTTCGGAGATAATCAATCATACATTTTTATATTATAAGGCCCTTACGAGCGTGTACACTTGCCTTAGGGCCTGTTTACTTATTGATTAGTGTTTAGTGCGAGTACATACATTTGCTACTAAACGTACGTACTATCTCGGACGATCGATGTTAGAAATGACATTGATATATCACAGTTTTCAATTGTTTGGTTGAGTTAAATGTAATGCCCATGTTACAAAAACGCTATATGCAACATTTAGTTACTTTTTATAAATATAAAAATTGTAAAAAAAAAACAAAAAAATTATTTTTTTTGAAAATTAACTGTGCCATTTAGTTTCCTTAAACGTACTTACCGAAACCCCGGAGTTAACGCAATTCAATAAAAACACGGTGTATATATATCTAATTTATTATATTTTAAAGTGCATTTTAGACCATGTTCGTGATTTTTTCTATCAGGTGAAAAAACTCAAGGCTCGAATCGATACAGTCCCTCAAAATTGCTAATTTTTATGGCAGCCGCATTGTGATCCAAATAAACGGACCTCAGGCAGACGGACATGACGAATCTATAAGTCATGTCCAGTGATCGGAACTATGGGAGTAAAACTTTAACAAAACTTATCAAGCGGACGTAAAAAGAGTGCTTATAGTATTAAACATATTCGAATATCTATGAATGTAAATATTTTTATTGCTGTAAGTACTATACTATTCCTATCCCTATGGACATGAATATTTTTAGGGCTGAATGCACTATTTTATGTCCGCTTAACAAGTTTTGTTAAAGTTTTACTGCCATAGTTCCGATCACTGGTCATGTCCGTCTGTCGTTTGTTTTCTTTCTTTTCTTTTATTTTCTTTTCTATGTGTAAAAGTGTGATGTTTATTATGACATTCTCTCATTTTGTTCTGTTTCAATCGATGCAGTAGTTATTTGTCTCCCAAGGGAGGAAAAGTAGGACATTGCGTGCCGCTTGTCAAATTGTCAAACACGCGGGATGGAATTGTCCTAAGATTCCTCCCGTGGTGCGCATAATATTTTTCCGCCCGGAGGGCAGAAAAGTATATATCTGTTTCGTTTTATCAGAAAGGCTCCAAGGAAAAGTAATAAGCCCTTTACGGGTCCACATTCTAAAATCTAAGGCTCCAACTTGTAGACCCGACCCTTACTCGCGCCAGCACAAACCGCTTCGTGAGCTGCTGACGATCGAACAAACAATCTTAGTCTACGTACTAATTTTCAGAACGTCAATGGGATATTAATAGAAAATGGACACGTTCACGTGAATCAGTATACTTTAGGTTTAACTATTCCAAAACCCTTGCTTCTATACAAAATACAAAAAAATACAAAATACAAAATTTTTTATTTCATAAAAGCGTACATAGTTATGTTGTAGGGGATGGGGGCACCCAGTAAGCAAAGGAATGCTTGTGTTAGGAGTTAGGAGGCACCGCACTTGTGACGTAAACTTTTCTGGATTTCGCCTAGTTTCAGAGATAATACATATTCCCAACAACTCCAAACACAATTAGTTTGCGTTGTTTTATCACCGATTTCCCATAGCCACCTCCTTACTCCATCATCAGATCAGCTGCGCGTCATCACAATATTATATTATCATCAGATTTACATGTGTATGCACAATTTCAGCTCAGTCGGAAATAGGGAAGTGGGTCAAATTTAGCTTTTAAGATTTGACCCACACTAACATGGTACATATGTATTTACATAGTAAACAGGGCAAGTTATGTATTTATATAAGTTTTTGGTAAAATTTAATTTAGGTACAAGCTTTAATCGCTGACTGTACTTTTCTTACTACGGGCAACTAATACATCGAGACAATTCTAAAAACCCCAAACAGTATCTTCCTCGCGTTGTCCCGGCATTTTGCCACGGCTCTTGGTAGCCTGAGTCCGCTTGACAACTAATCCCAAGATTTGGCGTAGGCACTAGTTTTTACGAAAGCGACTGCCAATCTGACCTTCCAACCCAGACAAACTAGGCCTTGTTAGGATTAGTCCGGTTTCCTCACGATGTTTTCCATCACCGAAAAGCTACTGGTAAATATCAAAGGATATTTCGTAGGTACATACGTACGTTAGAAATATCGTAAATAGATCTTAATCGAAATAAACGACAATTTTGACATATCGTTTGGTTATCGATCTCTTCAATCTCTTTCCAAGATCTTAAGCATCTCTTAATCATTCTTCGAATCGGGCCCGCTCTTTATTTTATTTATGAATCCACTTTCCAGTCTTTCTATGTAATTTCAAGTGTTTCATTCTTCAATTTATTGAAAGTGCAAACCATTCGATCGAATCAGAAGAAATGGTTCCATTATTTTGATGATTGTACAGCTTGCTGTAATTTTAATAGGTACCTATAGTAAACACCCCTATGATGGAACAGGCACCAGTAATGGGATGGTATAGAATCCTGTAAAACAAGTATTTACCATCAGTTTCTAAATGCTGGCAACATTTTACCATGAACAAGAGTCAAAGAGATGCTTAAGTTTAATTTTTCATTGATATTTGTTAGTTAAATTAATGGCGCCATACATCCCATGACTGGAGAAAAAAAACATTGTTTTAATTTGTTAATTATATTGAAACTAATTGCAGTAGCTTTCATCAAATACATTGAAAACATAAAGGACCAATAAGACATTCAACTTTTAACGTATAAAGCGGTAGAAATTTTACAGGTGTCGGTGAAATATCAAAAATACTCCAAATCAGTGGCGTAGCGAGGGGGGGGGGCTAGGGGGGCCATGGCCCCGGGCGGCACATGAGAGGGGGCGGCAAACACGGCATTTAAAATTATAAAATTATGAAATCCAAATTTTTCAAATCGCGTCACGAAACGCGCCAACGCACCGCGGGAGCCAACGGCGCGAGGCGAGGCGGCGGTGCAGGGCGTCTACCGCGAAAACCCAAATTCGTGAATTGCGTGGATCTTTCTATTTTACTCTCACTAAGACGTAATTAGAGTGACAGAGAAAAGTGACCGCAATTGACGAACTTCGATTTTCGTAGTTATAGGCCCAGGGGCGGTCCATCGCTGCCGGAATGCGGTGTTCGGAGCCACCGCCGATCTTACACGATTGTCCGCTGGTTATATGTTAAATAACGTCACATCAAATTAAACACAGCGCCTTTTGCCGGGTGCCATCGGCGCCTTCATACTAAAAATCTGGACATAGCCCGACGTACGTGGCGCGCCGCGCGCGTTCGGATGCCGGGCGCCCTCAGTGCCCTCATGCCAAAATAGTCATGGCGCGCTGCACGCCATCGAATCACGATCACAGAATAAGTAATAGTATTTGTCACAATCATGTTAAAAGCATCGGGCGTAGCCTGACGTAGGTATTGGGCGCTTTGCATGCGCTGCTGTACTAAAGGCGCCTTCGCACAAAAATAAAAAGTAAAAGTAAAATGAATTTAAATAATGAATCACAAAATGATAACCCTAAAATGAATTAAATAAAAAATTTGTTCAAAAACTAAAACCAGACTACTGAAATTCGCGCTCTAAAACGTATGAAGCAAGAAAAAAATCTAATCAGAAATAATACTTTACTTTTACCTTAAAGTTTATGACCGCAGCATACGACCACGGCTGTCCTTTAAATATGTTTGTGAATATTGAATATACCTACACCGTGGGAACGAGGAACCTGACAGATATTAAAGGAGTATTCTTGACCGCATTTAGCGTATTTAGTGGAATCAGTATAAAAAGCAAATTGTATAAAAGTTGGTCCCAGATACGTATTTCAGGATTTTTATACTAAATCACCCCCAACCCTTTAAATTAAAAACAACATACCCACACTTTTTTTTTGCCAAATTTAACCAAAACTCATGCAACATTTTTTGCTCCTTATGACCAGGAGTGCGAGGTTAAAATCTGTCGGGTTACTTACTTGTTCCCACATTGTGTACAAAATTTATTAAGTAAATTATGTTTTGTTTTGTTTCTTTATATAAAACATGATAAATATAAAGTATTTTCTGTTTTCTTTCGTATTTAAGATGAGATTTTTTTTCTTTTTTCATAATTTTTAGAGCCCTATTTTCAATAGTCGAGTTTCAGTTTTTGAACTTATTTGTTGTATTTTACCATTTTTTTTTTTTTTTTTTTTTTTTAATAGCCTATTTGTGTGTCCCACTGCTGGGCAAAGGCCTCCCCTCTAGCTTTCCAATCCTCCCTGTGCTGAGCAAGGTCCCGCCAGTCCCGCTGAAACGCATCCAAGTCGTCCCGCCATCTCTTTCTCGGTCTGCCTCTGCCACGACTACACCGGGGATGCCAGCTAGTGGCAATTTTAGCCCATCTGTCATCATTCATCCGGCAGACATGTCCAGCCCAGTCCCACTTAAGCCTGGCGGTCTTCATCCCAACATCGACGACACGGGTTTTGGAGCGAAGCTCTGTGTTCCTCACCCTGTCTGATCTTCGGATACCCAGGATACTCCGCTCCATTGCTCTTTGACAAACCTTGAGCCGTGATTTTTGCGCCTCAGTTAATGACCAGGTTTGGGCACCATAGGTGAGGATGGGTAAGATGCACATGTCGACGAGCTTGCGCTTTAGTGCAATTGGGAGTTTACCTTTCATGAGTTCCTTCATAGACCAAAAGCTCCGCCAGGCGTTTTCGATCCTTCTATCAATCTCCTTGTCCTGGCGATCTGTGAAGGAGACTATCTGGCCTAGATAAGTATACTCGTCGACATATTGCAAAATGTTCCCATCCACCGTCACCCCGTGCTTCTTGCTGTTGGTCATTAACTGGGTTTTAGATTGGTTCATCGTCAGACCAACCTCAAGGCTTGCGTCGCTAAGTTCTTGTAGCATACTCTGCAGTTCAATTGCCGATGTTGAGAAGAGTACGATGTCGTCCGCGAATCGAAGGTTTGTCAACCTCCTATCACCGACCTCGATACCCTTTGTCTCCCAAGAGGCCGCCAGTTTTTTGAAAACTTCCTCCAAGCAGCTGGTGAACAATTTAGGAGAGAGCGGGTCACCCTGCTTTACTCCCTTAAGGATTTTAAATTTAGGACCTGGTGCGTGCAGCTTGATGCTGGCCGTACTATTCTTGTATATCCGTCCAACGAGTTCAACATACGTTTGGTTTATTTGTTGACTACTCAGTGCCGATAAGATGGCTCCATGTGTGACACTATCGAAGGCTTTATTATAGTCAACAAACGCCAAATACAACGGTTGTTTGAACTCGTTGGATTTCTCTACAATTTGATTTAGGGAGTGAAGGTGGTCGATTGTAGAAAAGGAGGGACGGAAACCGGCTTGCTCAGGTGGTTGTTTTTGGTCTAGTAGCGGAGCGATTCTGTTCTGAATGACCTTTATGAATAACTTGTAGATGTGGGATACTAGACTTATTGGTCTATAATTATTTATGTCTGCTTTGTCACCTTTTTTATGTAACAGAATGATATTGGAATGGCAAAAATTATTGGGTATTATTCCTGTGAAAAGTATACTATTGAAAAAATTTGTGATATGCGGCAGAAGAACATGTCGTCCCAGTCTCAATGCTTCCGTCGTAACGCCATCTTCACCGGGGCTTTTTTGGTAAATCATACTTTTTAAGGCATAATTTACTTCATAGCCTGATATTGGAGGTATATCAGAGCAGGAGTATTCTATATTGTAGTCTTCAAGAGATGAGTCAGAGTATAAGGCTTTATAGAAGCATGTGCAGATTTCTGTGACCTTCTGTCTGTTGCTCTGCCTAACTCCGTTCTTACCATTTTTAGTCAACTTTTTTTATCTGATAATTAATATTGATCATAAACGGGGCGGCAAATTTCTGATGGGCCCCGGGCGGCAAAAACACACGCTACGCCGCTGCTCCAAATTTTCTCTTAAATGTCCCATGATTGGTGCCGTTAACATATGTAAGTACATACCATTTACCTACCCTAGTTCAGTTGTTAAACTAAAGGGCATGTTTTTTTCTTTTCGCGTGAAGTGTATTGCAAATAAATAATTTCATACAACTAAATTTGAAAAGAAAACAGTGATGTTATATATGCCACCTATTTATAAATTATTGTAAAAAATACAAAATATTGCATCAGCATTTCCAAGCATTTCATAGTGATTTCACAGTGTTTCACAATATGTTTAAAATATTACAAACATCCATTAGAAAGTTCTCTTTATCGACAAATACAAGCAGCAAGAACTGCTTGATAAGGATCTGAATTTATTTTATTACAAAATGAAGGCCAAAAGCTTAAGCTTCCAAGTTATTTTAAAAGGAGAGTCGGTGAACTCCACATTTCTAGGGACGTCTAGTAATTTCTTTAGTACTATTTACCACTAGAGGTCTCTAGACGTCAGTTCTTGCTCTTTTCTGGAATTGCACTTAGTTCGACTATTCATCAATAGATGGCAAATCATGCGTATATAAATTTGACGCAAAATATCAAATGTTGAAATGATGTCCGAGTTCAGAGTTTTATAATATAATTAAAAAAAAACAGAAATTTATCATTAATTACTATTTGAAAATAAATTACCTATAAAAATGTGGACATTGCTTGTAGCCACCTTGATTATGTCATAGTTTGGCTACCCGTCAATAGGTGGCGCTGTTATCAAATCTGCACTGACTTGCTAGAATATTCGTGAACTTTCTCCAAACTTCTCAACAACAGATAGCGCTGCGCCGTCGACTATATAAAAGCCGGCGCGCGCGGGAACACAACAGTTGAAAATCAGAATACGAACGAGTAACCAAGCGACGAGGAAAACAATTCATATTCAAAATGTCACTTATGCCATATTGGGCGCGCCATTTAAGGAATCTGGCCCTTCGTGATCCTATCGCAAGGGCATTTGAGGATCCTTTCGCTGTCTTCGCTCGCGATCCGTTCTTCCGCGACCCGATAAAGTTCATCAAGGAAGCAACAGCGCCGCTTCAGCATGGGATCGAGGGAGTATACTCCGACGCAGAAGTTAAAGTCGACGGGAAGAAAGTTGAAGTGCATTTAGATGTGCAGAATTTCACTCCAGATCAGATCCAGGTGAAGACAGTCGGGAACGAAATCATGGTTGAAGGAAAAAAGGAGGTGAAACGCGAGGATGGTTGGACCAGGAGCCATTTTGAGAGGAGATTCCTGCTTCCTGAAGGTTTTCCTCCGGAAAGAGTTGAGTGCCATCTGGATAAGGGGAAGCTGCTGCTAGTCGCCTTCAGATCTGAGCCTCTAGAAGAGAGGACCATCAAGATCAACACCAAGGAACAGAAGGAGCCGGAGAAGATTGAGAAGTAGACTGATTAGGTATTTAGGTTTCTAATTATAGTTCTTAAACATGATTTTTGTGATATTACTTGTAATAAAACTGGCTTTCGTTTAAAACTTGTTTGCATTTTTATTTTTAACTCCGATGTTTTTGCAGCATTCCTATGGTGCATAAATTGTATCTATAAATAACTGTTTATTTACGTATTGGAATTTAGAAAACAGCACAAAATAGGAAAGATTTGATTGCAATATTCGCAACTAGGTATATAAATAGGGGAATATGAGAATTGCTTAGAACCTGCGAACTATAAGAAATAAAACCAAATCGGTAGTATGGAGAAACAAACAGTAGTTCGCACATATTATAATTGAGTACCTATGTACATTATAAAAAGTTATAAATTACAGCAAACTGATAAAGTGATAAAATATAGGATTTTTTTTTTAATTTTTAGGGTTTCGTAGTCACGTAGAGACCCTTATAGTTTCGCCATGTCCGTCTGTCTGTCCGAGGCTTTATTACTCCGTGATCGTTAGTGCTAGAAAAGTGCTAGAAAATTTGGCATGGATGAATGCATTGCGATAGTACGGTAAAATAAAAAGCATAACTTTTTTACGGTACGTCCCATACAAAAATGATTTTTTTAATATTATTTGTTGCTTTGACCCAGTAGTGTGGGGTATCGTTGGATAGGTCTTTCAAAACGAATAAGAGTCCCTGAAATCTATTTTTGATAAAGTTAATATTTTCAGAAATAATCGCTCTGAATGAAAAAAAAATGCGTGAAAAAATCGTGAAATAAAAGCTTCATAAATACTTTTAATGAAAACTATAGCGAACATAATCGGTAGAGTCGTTTTTGAGTTATTACAAAAAATCTATTTTGACAGAATGGTAACTACGAAACCCTACATTGAGCACAAAGGCACCTATTGTTTTCATTCTTTAGACTATAGAATACAATGATTATAGCGCCTATTGTATTATCATAAGCAAAGTTGTTATTTCGATGGATCTAATCCAGCAAAGGCGCTATCAATTACTGACGAGACAAATGTTACAACTTACAATGCCACTCCTCTTTGGGCCCTGCCTGTGACTCCTCTGTGTTGGACTCGTTAACCCGTTAACAAGCAGGGGTGTCAGATGTTGTGCAAAATTTTATTCTATCACTTTTCAAATTTCAATATCATAGTGGGAAATTTATTCCCTCTGTAGACTTATAAGGGCTCCAATTATGTATGTACCAGTATGAGATTTAAATTGTTTTATTACTTCTTAATAGGTAATATCTCTAATATTTTTTCTAAATAAATATTAATCTCTACAGTTCACGCTTAAAAGTATAAATATCAACAGTCTGTATACGTAAATATTTTTATTATATCAATTACTAGTGAAAATATGTTAATGTTAATTTTATATATTTCAATGAAATAACCATCGTAAAAATTTTAGCTTCTAAGGTACTTAATACGTCAAATGTTAACAAAATCTGTCATATCATATTTGTTTACATTTGCATTTTTATTGTACTCCATTTAATATATTATTATCTATAATTATAATTTAATAATATCTACCTACCTAAAAAGTATACCTAATTACCCATACAAACTCAAGTATACGGTGTGTACTTTTGATATAACCACGTAGGTTTTAGTGTTACAAAACAATTCAAAATGTTTTTTTTAGTCTTCAACTCTTCACTACCAGAGCATAATAAAAAAAAGCATTTAAATAATACATTTAAATTTTTTTTAAGAGCGACAATGTATTTCGCAATGTTGGCCAAACGTTAATTAGAATTGAAAATATTGAAAATTAACCATTACAAATTGAATCGAAAACCGTAACGAACGGTTACAGTTTACGGTTCAATTTGTAATAATTAATTTCCAATATTTTCAATTTTAATTAACGTTCGGCCAACACTGGTATTTCGTACTTCATGATCACTTGTGACACCCGCTGAATTATTTTATATGGAAAAATAAAAGCCGTCCATTTTTTATAAAACCTATGAAAGTGTGTTCATACAGCGTAAACGAACTACCCTTTGATTATGTGGTCGTATCAAAAATACCCGCTGTATATTCTGATACAAACACAGGTTGTTCTTTGACATGTATTTCTGTCCCAAATACTGTTTATAAATAATTCAGAAGCTGTCAACGTCTTAGCCATATTTTGTCCAAATTGGGACTGGCTTTGCCCTTTACTTATTGCTCGTACAATTTGGTGTCAGACGAGACGTGACTACGTGCCCTGTCATACATTAATTCTGGGTTACAAATTGTTGCTACAAATATTCTGATGAGTTTATTTATACGCATGTGAAGTTTTTTGTTTGTATAGCTTTTGACGATAGTTCTGTACATTACATTGTGTACATTTTTTCGATAGCGAAACGTGACGTATGCGTTAGCGTTTAGTATGGGATTTTGAGTATCCAAAACGTTCCGCTTGGCGCGCTGTTTCTAAATCCCATATAAAATGAGACTTAACGCAAACGCGTACGTCATGTTTCACTATCGAATACATTTACACTAGGGGCTCTGTTGTAACAATCATAAATGAGTTTCCCTATAATATTTATTATATGTTCAAATTTCAATATATTACTTTTAATTCAATACATAAGTAATATTATATTAACTATAGGAATTAATAGGATAACAAAAAGATAAGGCACAGAATAACTAATAGTACTACCGGATAAGGTCTACGTTGGCAGCATGGCTGCATTTTTATCACTAGTCACTATGCCTGTCACTTTCGCACTTACTTAATTGTTAGAACGTGACAGACATGGTGACAGTGGATAAAAATGTGGCCGAGCTACAGCCGTACAAATACCTACGTATGTAATCAGTACGAGCAATAATCTGTTCTTTATCACTCATCTCAAACAAGGTGAAACCTGGAAACTTCAAGTGCAA
This sequence comes from Cydia pomonella, assembly GCF_033807575.1. Lineage (NCBI taxonomy): Eukaryota > Metazoa > Arthropoda > Insecta > Lepidoptera > Tortricidae > Cydia > Cydia pomonella. The sequence goes on from NC_084708.1 coordinate 2,705,681, forward strand.
TCTTTCATTCTCTGCTTTTAACAGAGGGGTATAAGAATAACATAGAGTGAGATAATAACAAAGAAGTACCATTACTGTTATAGAGATGTATTTTAAAGTAGGCAGAGACCTAGATCGCCGTTAATTTTTGACACGTTTTTTAATTATAAGTGGATTAATCATCATTAAAGTTAAATTTCTATGAAAATATGTGATATTTGACGACCGGTTTGGCCTAGTGGGTAGTGACCCTGCCTACGAAGCTGATGGTCCCGGGTTCAAATCCTGGTAAGGGCATGTATTTGTGTGATGAGCATGGATATTTGTTCCTGAGTCATGGGTGTTTTCTATGTATTTAAGTATTTATAAATATTTATATATTATATATATCGTGGTCTTAGTACCCTCAACACAAGCCTTATTGAGCTTACTGTGGGACTTAGTCAATTTGTGTAATAATGTCCTATAATATTTATTTATAAATCAATAGGGGAGTATTTCTTGCATGGTTGCCAGACCTGAAGCCTCGATCTGAAGCAGCAACGATAACATGTGTAAAACCACTGGACATCCAGTTTCACGGGATAGTTAATCAAACCACCGTTTTCGCTTTAACAACTGTACCCCTAGTGTAAATAAATTCGATTTCGAAACGTGACGTACGCGTTTGCGTTTAGTCTCATTTTGTATGTGATTTAGAAAGAGCGCGCCAAGCGGGACGTTTTGGAAACTCAAAATCCTATACAAAATGAGACTTAACGCAAACGCGTTCGTCACGTTATGATGTCGATTAAATTTACACTAGGGGTACTGGATTATATTTAAATGCACTTGCTCACACTTTGCAATCCAAAAACAGAATGGCGCTTGGACCTGGTATCGGTTACCGGCAAAACTCGTCCCTCCTACTTCGTTTTAATAAAAAGAGCGCGAACGGGAAACGGTAACTAACTCCAAGTTAATTACAGTACTTTATTTTCATTCAAGCTATTAAATCGTTTTATTCGTACATATAATAGTTATAAATTGATTTAACTATAATTATGATAACATGAATGTCCTATTTGACACAATTATAAACTATAATGTCTATAACTAACCGTTGGACAACATTTTAGTACCATATTTGAACACTAGAGGATTTCACTCATGTTAAATTAGTCAAAATATGACTATTAATATAAAGAAGCTTACATATGGTCGCATTTTTATTGCCTGTCGCCATGCTTGTCACGTTAAAAGTATACGTAAATGCGAAAATGAAGCGACTGGTGATAAAGCGCCGATACAACTACAGCCGCAGAGGTTCCCATTGAAACTGCTTCGGAAAACTCCTGCTCTAAAACGTATAAAAGTCTTCCGTGTAAGTAGTTATCATGGCGAAGACGGACAGACAAGCGGTCTAAATATAAGGCGTTATTGTAATGTTTATTACGCGAAACTATTTAGCCGCGAGGCCGGGTGTGGGTGGGCATTGCCCATTTTTTTAGGGATCAGTGGAAGAATGGGATTGGGGAGTTTTCTATGATCGCCGCAACGAAAATTGTCTAGAACCGACTTCAGTTTCTCGGGTTATACTCAACAACACACGTTTAATTACGTATCTCCCGATCCCGTGATTTTTAGATCCACGTGGGTAGGTATGAACTTGAAATAAATGAATTAAATTAAATTAAATTTAGTTACTTGTAAAAACTCCGTAAGAGTACCAAACTAAGAATCTATAAAACCGTCATTCGGCCTATTCTTATGTACGGCTGTGAGGCCTAGACACTAACTCAAAAAGAGGAAAGTCAGCTCCTGATAGCGGAAAGAAAAGTGCTCAGGAAGATCCTGGGACCTGTCCGATGTGACGACGGCTCCTGGAGGATCCGGAAAAATGCCGAGATCGAGGAGTTGGTGGCTGAGCTCAATATCATCGGCGTAACTAAATCCCACAGACTTCGCTGGCTCGGTCATCTACTCAGAATGGGGGAGGATCGCGTAGTCAAGGAAACGTACTTGGGGCGACCAACCGGCCGTCGACCGATCGGGCGCCCCAGGTACCGCTGGTGTGATGTCGTAGAGGCGGACCTGCGTCGGCTGAATGCCAATTCATGGCAGGAAACCGCGCTGGATCGGGTCAGGTGGCGTTCTCTCGTTTCGGAGGCCAAGATTCTTTTTGGATCGCTGAGCCAAAGCAGTTAGTTAGTTTGTTTTTACTTGTAAAAACTGTGTAATGTCCACCACTACTACCACCAGTTCGGCACTGACATAAACGCTATCGAGAACGTAACTTACTTTCTATGCATCTGCTCGTACTCGCATATAAGTGCGAGCGAGATGTATAGAAAGTCAATTACGTTCGATAGCGTATATGTCAGTTTTGACACTGTCAGTGACTCATGGTACGAGTACAGTACCCCTAGTGTAACTAAATTCGATTTCCAAACGTGACGTACGCGTTTGCGTTTAGTCTCATTTTGTATTGGATTTCGAAAGAGCGCGCCAAGCGGGACGTTTTGGAACCTCAAAATCCTATACAAAATGAGACTTAACGCAAACGCGTTCGTCACGTTATGATGTCGATCAAAGTTACACTAGGGGTACAGATCCTGATTTGACTAAAGTATAAACATTTAAGTTGGTATTCCTTTTGTATTGACCGTTAACAGTAGAGACAAGTATATTTTAAAGTATACGTATCATACGTAGGATTTTAGTCTTCTTTAATAAAATTGAAAATAAATCTCAATAAATAAAAAAAACTTGTCCAATAATAACATCAACTTCAGAATTTCAGCAAATCTGACAAGACTATTATTTTGAACTCTAAATTAAAAGGAATAAAACTTAGCCAAAATTCTAAAAGAAGAAGAATATATGTATATTTTTTAACAGTTTATATCAAATTCACTAATAAAACCTAACTAATTCAGTTAAAACCACGGCTTACGCTTGACCGTTATTCCGAAGTTTCAGAACCAATCAACCGTCCAATATATTTGCTACATTAAGACCACCGACTCGGCTACACAAATACTTGCATTAGATCGGGAAACAGTAAAAACATGGCGAGGAATTATTGGCTATCGAGCGCAGAAAAAACAATGGTTGCATTGAGAAATCAAAGATAAACGCATAATAAGGACTGTTCATGTCTAATGTCATGTTTAATATTAGTAATTAAATCTTCAGTTCAGTTCAAATATACTTTATTCATGTAGGCCTAGCAACAAGCACTTATGAATAGTAAGACAGTATTACATATTATTATCTTAAGCTAATTATCAGAGCAATTGATTGATGTAAATATTATTCCATATATAATACATAGTCTTTACAGTTCACAGTTACGAATATTACACAAGGTGTCCCGAAAATGAATTGTATTTACCTATTTATATATTTTAAACTTGCAATAAAGTATCGAATATGAAAAAGGTATCGAAAACGGACTTAATGCCTCATGACATTTTCTACAAGCCAATTATAGGGCTCTGAAAAAATGAAACTTAGATAACCGGTTAAATACGTGCTTTTAATTTATATAAAACTATGAATATCACGCTTATTATGTCACCCCATACTTTATTACGTCAGTCAAGGTATTAAATATAGACCCGGACAAAGTGTCATAAATATGTACACACTACCTTAATGTATAGGTAATAAGGACGTGTAGACATATTTTTGGCACTTTGTTCGTGTCGATATTTAATATTTTGACTGTACATAGTTAGCTTAGATGGACTCAACCTTTCCCTTGAACACGAAGGGTGTAATAAAAAAAAGGTCAAGCATTATTTTACTGTTATCTAGATGAATGTCATTGCCATTACCATGATTTACTCGAAAAATATTTTTTTTGTATAAATCTAAGAACTATTTAATATTTGGATATGCTTTTTCTGAGTTTATGTTGAAAGTGCAAAAAATATATAAATTATTTGTAAAATACTCAGTTTTACTTTTATACAAGGTGTTTATTTAGTCACCTGTAATAATTTACATGGTGAATATATATTTATTCTTATTATGTTTGGATTTAATTTGATTTAACGTACTTACTAACCCCTAGCTATAACAATGGTACTAACAATGTTTTATGGAATTCTTAAGGTTCTGAAATAAAAATATTTTTTGTTTATAGGTCATACTGAGCAACTTTTACTATGGAACCAACTCCAAAAACGCGAAAAAGAAATTTAATCTCCCATAGAAAATGTCATTCAGTCATTCAGTCATTTATTGCCTTCATAGGTACATATTAAGATGATACATAAGAATTCTGATCAGCTATGAACCCTGTAAGGGCACTGCAAAACGTAACTTACGTACTAGTAATAAGTAGCTATCAATCACTATTAAAGGTTACATTACATAAAATATTTAATTAAACATTACAATTAAATAGACACTCAAAAAAGACAAGGTCAGACAGCCAAAATGTATGAAACAGATAAAAAAAATTCGGGGTTGGTCCCATAGTAAAAGTTGCTCAGTATGACCTATATATTCACCCCGTAAATTATTGCAGGTAACTAAATAAACACCCTGTATATCAAATATGTGACACGCTCTTATGGCTCTACAAATCAGATCGTGTCGGATATTTTTGCGGCCTTCATTGTGTAACATATTATTGCAGGTGACTGTGCCCAGTGTTGGCCGAACGTTACTTAGAATTGACCAATAACCATTACAAATTGAACCGTAAACAGGAACGGACGGTTTACGGTTCAATTTGTAATAGGTCTATTCTAATTCAATCCGGAGGTCGCGGGTTCATATCCTGGCTCGTACCAATGAGTTTCTCGGAACTTATGTACGAAATATCATTTGATATTTACTACTAGCTTTTCGGTGAAGGAAAACATTGTGAGGAAACCTGCATACATCTGCGAGGAAATACAAAGGTGTATGTGAAGTCCCCAATCCGCATTGGGCTAGCGTGGGGACTATAACCCGAGCCCTCTCGCACATGAGAGGAGGCCTGTGCCCAGCAGTGGGACTTATATAGGCTGAATTATTATTATTATTATTTTTAATGTCCCTGGCCTTTCTCCCATTCTGGGCAGGCCTGCTTTCTTAGCATTTCGTTCGCCCCCAAATTTGGGCTTGACAACACAAAACGTTACGTCATCGTCATCTTCAACCGTGTAGTACATACCGTCCTCACTCTTCAAATTCTCTTCGCTTGGTGTGCCAGGAGTGCGCAAATGTAAAATAATGAATAGTGAATAAATTTTTCATCGCAAGTGGCGCACCAATGTGGCAAACATGTTTTATCAAGCAATCACTTTTCTGAGTCATGCCAGACATACACACATGGCTGTAGTTATCTAACGACACATAACACCCAGACAACACGGTAAGGGTCATACACAATCGCATCTTTCCTGTAGATATCGCAAAGTTAATCATCAAAGACTAATTTTTAAGCAACAGACATATAGGCGATAAAAAAGACGTAAATGAGGTGATATATAATATGTCGTTAAGTCCCTCCCCCCAGTCGTTAACTTTTATTGTATTGTCCACGGAAGAGACCTTTTGCTAAAATGTGTTTCAACAAACCCCCTATTGTGGTCTGATGCACCTATTGCATCAACCTGTTTGTCACCGTTAAAATGTTCGCTTTTAATGCAAAAAATCATAGTTTACTACTGGTTGCCGTTGATCAGTCCTTCAGTTGGTGGGTACAAGAGGCCATACGTGAATTGGTTTTCCAGTATTAAAAACTAGAAAAACCAAGTTAACATTCAATTCAAAGTGACCACGCAAACCCATCGCAAACGGCAAGTGAAATCGCGGCGTCTGCATTATATAGACCGCGGGCCAGGAGCATATTTCGTCAGTCATGGTCTCCCGGCTGATACTTGGTCAGATGATAGTTTAGATGCTGTTTTAAATTAAAAAAATCATCAGCCGGTTGTATCGCGGTGGAAAGACCGTCAGCTGTAAAATGAACATGTAAAAAATATGCGTCTTACCACTTTACGTGCGGCAAAGTATGCTTAATCTGTGAATTGCGGAATCTGTTGATGGCGTTTCAGGCGTTACGCCTGATGAAATGCTATATGCAAAGTTGAATGATTTGTTATTGCTACCGTAAAAAGGTATACCGCTTATTAAATAAATAAATAAATAATATCACTTTAATTCAGACAAAAGTCCATAATAATAGAATAAGGTAAAAATAAGAACTAAAATACAATAAAATTAAAACTTATACTAATAGTTGCTTCAGTCGATAGGATTATTTTTTACATGTTCATGCGACCAGCCGATGTTCTTACCACTGCTATATAACCGCCTGATGATTTTTTTTAAACGAACAATATCATCTGAACTATCATCTGACAAAGTATCAAACGGGAGGCGACGACAATTTTCAAGTTTTGTTTTACGTGTTTCAGTGGCTGCCATTCCTCAACCCACCAACGGAGTCCTGACGTCCACGACGGATCAACATACCTAGCCGTTAAACACTAAGTATACGAGTTTTCGGCCGGGAGGCGATTGGTCATGGAAATCTGTTCCTGGCTCGCGGTCTAATACTTCTGTGTACATTGTCAGTCACACCGCGACACCGGCGTCCGCGAGTCGTGTCCGATAACGTTGTTCTAAATTTGAATAACGTTTGCAAATTCGAATAACGTTGAAAACAAATGAACATCGGATTTTGTTAGTGTTGTGTCTGTATGGTTGTGGAATGCGTGTGAATTTAAATAATTAATGATAGTTTATGTTTTAAACGTGTGAAGGTCATGCCTTTGCATTGTTGGATTCGTTGATAATGATTGTTTACCACTTGAGTTTAATTGTGCCTGATGAGTTTTAGGTTAGCTTAGGTTACTTAGTAAAATTCACGGAGTATAGCTGTAATTTCTTGGTTTAAAAACACCCTAATAGAATTACTAATACTATATAAAAAAAGTATCTGTGAGACGTTTTCAGTCTAAAAGTATTAAAAAAAAGTTAATTTCGTCGAAGTAAATTAAATTCTCCAATAATTAAACCACCAGTAATTTCCACTGACATACGTTTTATTGAAACTTGATTGCATCAATTCCGTGTATAATCATCGTTTCATTTACTCATTTCGCTCTCAAAAATGCTGTTAAATGGACAAACAGGTCCTGCGTTGTCATCAGGGTCACCAGATAGTCTGCCGTGAAAAACGAAAACGCAATTTTCTTTATCTGACAGTCCAATAAAGAAATTTAGGTTTTCGTTTTTCGCGGCAGAGCCTCAGATGAAATTAAAATTTTCATTTGAATTACAATTCGTGATTTGGAGATTTATAATTGATAAGATAAGGGGCATTTTAACCAATGGAAAATCGTTCAAAATTATAACAATATCAAACGTAGTGTTCCATTTTTACATATTTTTGGCCTTAATTACGGCAATATCCAATATGGACCAAATTCCATGGCAAATAATTAGTAAGAAAAAAAAACCGACTTCAATGAGGGAGGGGTGAAAGAAAGATTGGTGATTTTGGATTTCATACAATGAAATTAACAAGGCAGTGCCCTACGCCTAATTATGTAGAAAAGGAGGTAAAAGGAGGTTTGTCACTGCACCCACCATGACTTGACACATTTCAGATTTGCTGGTTGACTGGTAAAATACCCGCAATAGGGTATTCAACTGTATTTAATATAAATTATTTCACACCATGCATGAAATAATAATAAAAATTGCTATAAGTTTGCTGAAAAGAGTTGAGAATCCTCAATTCCTCATGGAATCCATCATCAGAACTCAAGCTTGACTAATATGTGCCTTGAAAACCTAACTGCTTCACAAACATGCGGAGAGAACAAATTGCCAAACGTGAACCATGCGGCGTTGAAGAGTTCCATTCTGCCTTTCATCACTTCTAACTTTTACCCCCTCCTTTTGAAATCTTGAAGTCGGTTAAAAATCGAGGCATACGGTCACCAAGTCTCGCAAACCAGTTAAATTTCCGAACCGTTATCATGTACTTGGCGCAAAACCTTTTTATTTCGGTTTCGCTTGAAAAACCGTAATTTTAAACCGGTTTTTATGAGAACAGTTCTTGTCAAATTAACCGATTTAGAACAATAAAAACCGGTTTTTACCTATGTCAGCGTCTATAGTTACGTGGCACACCACCAGGTCGACCAGCCGTTGTGTCACTCGTCAAATAAACCGTTTTTTTTTTAGGTTAAATAAAGTTCTTAAAACGTTCGCGTTCTTATAAAAGTTCGGAGGAAAACCAAAAGAAACCGGTATTTACGTGTATTTAAAAAGCCTTGACGGTCACATACTTTAATTGTTGATCTTTTTAGGGTTCAAACTAATTATTATTAAACGCTAAATGGCTCCTCAATTAAAGTTCGTGACTGTAGCTAAATATTCGAGATTTCTGGTCACCCTAGTTACCACTGACGTAATAAAAATAACAGTAACCGAATAATAACCTTGGCCTTCAATGTTAAGGCCATAGCAGTCAAATTCATTACATTAATTATAATTGAGATAATTATGTCAATTAAGATTGGAGTCACCTGCCACAAATCAGACTTATTTAAGTACCTAGTTTTTGTGCTTCGTTTTATACGTGATCTTAAATGGGTCGTTTCAAAGTGATATTAATACTAATTTAAAGAGGCTGTCAACACCCAATGTCCTTGAAATTGATGTTACTTAAACAGTTTTTTAAAAAAGACTATTTGTTTTAGTCAAGTAAGAAAAATATATGTTTATATTAATTATATTTCAAAGACCGTGGTTGTACTCGATACATGATTGAACGAAATCAGCTCGATAGAAAATAATTGCAAAGATTGGTCTTAAAATCACAATTAAACGGTTCTATGTCTTTATTGTTTTGACTTATGGGTCTGCAATTAAAATCACAATTTCAAAACATTTATATCTAAACCGTGGTCGAGTTAAATATTACACTAATAATCCACTTTTTTATTTAAATATTTTTCTTATTATTCCCTTGCCCAGGCCCAGTAATATGCGACAGTGCTATCTCATTTACTCCGATACAAATAGACAGTGTGCGCGCTTTAGGTATTGACAGCCTCTTAAACTTACGGCGTATTGTATGGCTGTATCACGACAACGATGGAAGGGGTCCTGTGAATGCGTATATAGCAATCATCTCTGCGTCTTCCGCCTCTGTTGTTACTCTTTGACGTGCTAATCGGGGACGGTCTTGTAGTGCTTCATCGTCGCCTCCTTCATATCTTTGCAACCATAAGTAAACTGTTTGTCTCTGAAAGTGAATTTCACAAAATCGTGATAGGAGTATGTAGTAATATAATATCATTAGTTAAATAATGAACGCCGAACCATCAACTTATCTTTTTCTATAAATGAATATATAATGATGTTATTTATTGAAATCAACTTACTTGCACTCCTGTTTCTCGAGCTAACTCGGCCACACGCATCCTAATCTCTTTCAGGGCTACTATTCTTGCTCTTTCCAACAGAGTTAGACGGGGAGCCATTTTTAAACGTGAATTAATCGTATCGCAATATCAGTCGGATATACAGGGTGGGGCCTGTAACTAAAGCAAAAAATTAAAACGTAGATTCTAGTCCTCAAACTAGACAACTTTTTAAAATCATAAAGTTTTTAGATTGTTCTTTTTTCAAACAAAGTAAATAGTATTTTCAATGTACTTAAAACTCCGTCTAATTGACATCGCCTGTCAGTCTAGTCACTCTACAGACATAATCAATTTCATAGTATCTACATTGCGTGTTCGAATTAACTTTAAGATGTAACAAAATTCAAACCGCAAGTTTTTTTTCAAAGTCGTCAAACAAACGTTGCGTAGTTTGAGGAGAAGAATGTACATTTTAATTTTTTGCTTTAGTTACAGGCCCCATCGTGTAAATCCACAAATTCAATATATGGCATTTAATGTCAATAATGACATTGTATCAAACACAAAAGAAAAAATACTGTTTCAAAACTCTTTTGAATAATAGCCCGCATAACTTACCTATAGCGTAGAACACACAAATATTATACGCATTCAAGTGCGACTCTCTTTCACGCAATATTTCCCATTTCTGAAGTGTATAGCTAGCTGTGTTTGTTTTGACCTATAGTGATTGTTGTTTGTACCTATAGAACTTTAAAATGTCTATATATAACATTAAAACAAGTAAATTAAGCTAAACAAATTCCTCTGCTTTATCTCAGGACATAATTATTAATAACATAAAGTGTAAAAGATACAAAACATAACAAATTAGTAATTGAAACGCAACAGATGTTTGAGATATGATGTCACTATTGTTACTCATTGTCAGTTAGTCTGGAATTTTAATGATTTACTAGTTCCGCTATTTTGAGAGAATTCCTAGAATTGTTATCTAACCACTCAAGATGTTTATCATCAATATTATACTTTGGTCACAATTGCTTGTATATATTGTATTTAAGTATTTATATATTATATATCGTTGTCTAAGTACCCTCAACACAAGCGTTATTGAGCTTACTGTGGGTCTTAGTCAATTTGTGTAATAATGTCCTATAATATTTATTTATTATTCTTTATTATATATCTCTGTTTGATGGTCCTATGATTGACGGGTAGAGCCCTGTGGCATTAAGTCAGCCATTTGCACAAAATATGTATCGAAAGAATCGTCTCATAAATATGGTACTACGCTCTTATTACACTGGAATAAGATGCTATGGGACATATTTTTGAGTAACCCATATTTTTACACTTGACTGTACCTATATATTTTGTGCAATAAAGTTGAGTTGAGTTGTTGTATGACGTCATATACGATATAGGAGTGAATGTTTATTTTTAATGAATTACATTACATACAATATAAATTTAATAAAAGGTCAATAATACCTAGGTTTCAAGTTTTTATTCATATTTATTTTATTTAGTATGAGCTTAGTATGTCTCACTCCCACTGCTGGGTACAGGCCTGCCTCTTCCCTTTCCACGTATCCCGGTCTTGACCTGTCTCCCTTACATTGTATATCTGGCTTGTAAATCTGTAGTACCTTACTTAATATGATTAATCGAGTATTAAATACCCACACCCATATCTACTGCGGGGTTACGTAATACATCGCAATTATAATGTGATGTGCAGTGTTTAGATTTAAAATATATTTTTATAATATATATGTAGCACAATCGGATTAGGACCAACCTCGAAATCTCGGGAACAGAATTGAAATTTGGTAAATTAAGAGCCCTTTTTTCATGCCCACACCATTTGACATGGAATCGCAGCCATCTTGGATAATGTGTACCATCCAGGAGAAATTCGCGTTTTACTCTAAATCTACGTTCTTTATGAAAATATCGTGTAAGGCAACATTGGAGCTTATTAAATTCTACACAAAAAGTCCTGGATATCTTTGAGGTAGGTAAGGTAAGGTAAGTACTATCGATTTACAAGGCAGATAAATACATTATAACTTGGTACATTGTGTCTATTTCATGTACAGTTAGAAGTGCGGCATGCACTTTTGAAGCCTAAGTATGAAGTTAACCTAGAGTTTAACATGTATTGTGAAGAAAAGAAATATCTAGGGCCAAATCCAGAGAGGAAAATGTCAAGGACGTATATATGGAAAAATTACCATTATATTTTTCCTCTTAAATTTTCATGTTCAGAATCTCGTTTTAAAATGAGAGCGTAGCGTAACACCAATTGTATAGCGGCGCCTAGGTTTCGGGTTATAGAATTTATATTTTCTCATAAGAAATTTACATTTCACTTAACGAGAACTTAGAGTAAATACATAGTTGTTTTCACCAGTAAGCATAATTATATATCTATTTAAATGCTAAATATAACATAATAAATGCTAATCATTTATACAGCAGGTATAGATGACTAAAAAAACGGGTAGAAGGATAATTTTACGCATTCCATGCTTGCAGCGTACGCTTGACAACACATTGACTCTAATCTTAACGTCTAGATATAGTATGGTGCCATGATCGTGTAACAAATTAATTTTGAGTATATATAACTAATTAAGTTAAAAGTGAAACTATGAAATAGTAGTAAAAACGATATAAAGTGAAATAGTTAACTGTATTCTGAACGACTGTGAAATAATCTCAACATGGCGACCGCGGCACATGTAGGTAAGTAACAACACTAACAACCTTATGGTTTATGAATAAGTAATATCATTATTTATTGATGACCGGTCTGGCCTAATGGGTGGCCCTGCCTATTAGGCCGATGGTTCTGGGTTCGATCCCGGTAAGGGCATTTATCCTAGATATTTATCCTCGGCCAAGTTCTTTAGGTCCCTGTAAGACATGACATTTGCTTTTCCTTTTAGTTGCTGCGTCTAACTTGCTCGTGGTTTTCCTCTTCCTCTTCTACCTTCGATCTTGCCTTCCAAAATAGTTTTAAAGAAAGTGTCGTGTCTTATCAAGTGACCTATCATTTTTCCACTAACTAAAATCTTGTATCAAACTTGAAAATTTTGTCAAAAATTCTATTTTGACTTCTATTACCATTTCAGGCACCAAAGGTCTCGAAGGCCTCCACAGCGTGACGATCAGGCAGAAGGTGACTGGTTTCTCAAACAACAAATACGTGGTGCTGGCACCAGATGGCGCTGTCATTCTGTACGCCAAGGAAAACTCCGGCGCACTCAACCGGCTGTTCGGTGGGAAGGACCGCGCTTTTGAGATTAACATCTATGACACACAGGATAAAGAAGTGAGTTTATAATTTAAGATATTTCTTTCCAACGTAATTTGTGAAACTGATGCCGCTCTACTCACCGACGGAGCTGCAGTTGCAGTTCACGAGGTTTCGTCATGCAGCTCACTGAAGCATTTTACCAATTATCGCAACGAAAATGTATTGCTACATAGCTCAGGATCTATGATGTTGACATTGTTGACACATAAGTACCTACATTTAAGATTTTTTTTTAAAGATCGCTACAGCGATCGCAATTGACGGGTTTCTGGAACAACAAGTACGTAAGTAGGTATTGCTCCTCGACCAGATGGCGCTGTCATTCTGTACGCCAAGGAAAATTCCTGCGCACTGAACCGGCTGTTGGGCGGGAAGGATCGCGCTTTTGAGATTAGAATCTATGACACACAGGATAAAGATTGGAGAAAGGATAAAGAAGTAAACATTCTAGGTCCATGGAAGTGAAGAGAAGATTTTTATTCCGAAGCCTGCCGAATCGGAAACGGAAACTTCGACTGGAAACTATCGAAAATACAGTTTTGGCAAGGCCGAAATTTCAAACATGCTGAAACCGAAATTACGATCCGACACTAATAACATAAAAAAAATGGGGATAATCTTACACAGATCGACATAGCCCCAAACTAAGCAATGTTTGTACAGTCAGCATCAAAAGTAGCGGATGAAACAACGCGCCAAAAGTATCTGATATTCCGGATAACTTTTCCAAAAATAGATAAATTTCTAAATTTTGTGTCCAAAAGTATATCTTTTAGTCTTAGTTGTTCTATATTAAAGACATCACTTTTTGTTAAGCTGTTACAGAATGTACTTAGTGTAATACTTATGAAGCGGTATTTGATCCGCTAGTTTTGATGCTAGCTAGTTTTGGGTCCTAGCCTCCTAGGCGGCGATATACATACGTACTTAGATAAATGCATACTTATGTACATAGAAAACACCCATGACTCAGGAACAAATATCTGTGTTCATCGCACAAATAAATGTCCTTAATACATAACAAATCTGTTTTAGAAAAATGCGTATAGAATTTATCACAGGTTTCGTCCGCTATGACCTCGGTTCAGAAGCCTATTTCTATAATACTGAAACGTTCCCTTTCAAAAAGGTTTGATGTTACAGCCCTTTTGCGTCGAATTTCATTGGCTTTTCCCGTTTTCTCGTAAGGTCGAGACACTAACAATTCTTTCTAGATAGCGTTGTCTTTATGGCTTGAGCCACAGATCGCTTAGGTAGATGCAGTATTAGAATCGCGGTCATCGCACAATGGCGCTCCCATACAAAAACGTGTGGAGCGTGTTCGCTTATTTTTAGTTCTGTCTATGTTTATGATCTTAAGAGGAAAGGGGACGGCTGCTTTTCCATACAAACGTAATCCTCATTTTCCTCCCTGGATATTAATTAACATTATAGTTAATATTTTATATGCAATTTGATGTATATTAACCATAGCTATGCTCTTTCTTTTGTTTTTTTTTCGATTTCAGGATTATTATAAGATTTAGGAGCGAAAAGCAAATTGCATATATTTTAAATACTCCCAAACTTATAATACTTAACTAAAAATTCGAAAAAATCTAATTGTACCTTATGTGCACGCATCCGTAAGTTGTCTGTGGCTTAAAACAAGGCACTTACCCCATCTTCGGTCAATCATGATTGACCTTGGGTTGACCCCATCGATCCACCACGCCCCCCGTTTAATGGACGTACAGTGTCGGGTGCAAACTGCACTTTAGCTGACGAGTTAACAAGCTCATTTATGTTTTGACGACCTGTCTGGCTCAGTGAGTGCCTACGAAGCCGATGGTCCCGGGTTCAAATCATGGTAAGGGAATTCAATCGTATGATGAGCACGGATTGGATACGGATCTATTTATTCTGTTTACATATAATCGGCTGCAATCCATATATAATGTACATCTTCCTTTAATTCCAGGTAGTTCGCCTTCGCCGGCCCTACACCTTCGGCCCCGACAAGATGGACGTAACCTTGTGTGGCAGCCTCGTCAGCGTGGTCCGACAGGAGGTCACCTTCTTCAAGCCTGTTCTGAACATTAATGATGCCAATGACCGCCCTATGCTGAGGGTCAAGGGACCTATGGCTACTGCTGGAGATGCTGATTTTAAAGTGAGAGATCAGGAATTTTACGCATCTACTTGTCTCCTAAAACAATATTTTCTATTTTTAATTTGAAACTTGTCGTATAGTAAATTGGAATGAATTTCGCTTATTTGAGAGAACAATTGAACAAAAGAAAATGCTCCTGGAATCTGTAGATGTGGATATAATTCCTAGTGTTTGGTTTATGGAGGGTTCTAATTACCAATTTAAAGCAGAGTGTTCATTGTAGCGTACGTAAAAACAACCTTTTGCCACATATAAACATGTTTTGTTTTTGTTTTCTAGTTGTACAACACGAAGAAGCAACAAGTTGGCGTCATCGCCAAGCGCTGGGGCGGGCTGGCAAGAGAACTCTTCTCCGATGCTGACCACTTCGTGATCACCTTTCCTGCTGACGCTACCGTCGGTGTCAAGGCAGCTATCATCGGGACTTGCTTCCTTATAGTAAGTCATATCCAGGGGTCGGACAAAAAGTGCGCATGACGTCAAACCACTTATAGGATGATTTCAAATACATAGTATTTTTGATTTTCATAAACAATTATCACTTATCATTTATCAACCTCTTTATTAAACGATATCGCCACTTGAAATGAGTAAGTACGTTTTTGACTGACACATTGTCAATCAGATGAACAATAAATTGACTTCGTTACTGTTTAGCTATTGTATCTTCACGATTATATTTAGCTAAAATTTATATTTACTAATGTATAAGAAAACGATCTAAAATGTCATGTCATGCATCTTTACTCGAATATTGTGGCAATTTTCCGTTTTTGGAGGTACGTGACAAACACGTATACTGCTAATCTTACCTACTGTTCCCACTTTTGACTATTAAACCTATTTATCTGAGGATCCCACAGACTTGTTCTAACTAATTTCAAATAATTATACCTTATGGTAACAAGTTTCGTGAAATTTATTTTATTCACTACATCACCCTACCACCTGTATTATTAATTCCATGGATTTATTTACGTTTATTTTGTTACTTCATTAATACTACTTTGTTACTACATGTCACACGGAAGTTTAAATACAAACTCAAACATCATCCTGTGTGCAAGATTACGTCATTTTTACGTCATCCGCACTTTTTGTCCGACCCCTGGTCATATCAATCTTAACGTCTGATAACTGGGGTAGATTGGAGCGAGAACTCTTCTCCGATGCTGACCACTTCGAGATCACCTTTCCTGCTGACGCTACAGTCAGTTTCAAGGCAGCTATCATTGGGACTTGCTTTCTTATAGTGAGTTATAACAGTCTTAACGTCTGATAGCTGGGGTGGATTGGAGCGAGAACTCTTCTCCTATGCTGACCACTTCGAGATCACCTTCCATGCTGACGCTACAGTAGGCGTCAAGGCAGCTATCATATTGGGACTTGCTTTCTTATAGTGAGTTATATCAATCTTAACGTTTGATAGCTGGGGTGGATTGGAGCAAGAACTCTTCTCCGATGCTGACCACTTCGAGATCACCTTTCCTGCTGACGCTACAGTAGACGTCAAGGCAGCTATCATATTGGGACTTGCTTCCTTATAGTGAGTCATATCAACCTTAACGTCTGATAACTGGGGTAGATTGGAACGAGAACTCTTCTCCGATGCTGACCACTTCGAGATCACCTTCCATGCTGACGCTACCGTCGGAGTATTTTTTCCATACAAATGTTCTCAACAATTTTCCTCTCTGGATATTAAGCTCTAAGGTGAATAAGTATTTTTTTTAATTGATTTCAATATTACCAGTACTTATATATCTGTGTCTGTACATTTTGCTTTTTTTTGATATACTTGTTTATTACAAGATCTAGGTTAGCTTAAAATGCCAAATAAATGCGCCGTAAACAGACGTCTAGTATACAATATTGGTAACAATAAACACAATAATCATGACGGTCAGAGATGGATATTTTTTTTCTCATTCTGTTCTCAAAATTTCATTACGATTGGTTAAGTTGGAGGAAAATCTCGAAAACGAAACCTTGATTTCTGAGATTTTTAAGCAGGATTTTTCGCCTAGGCTGCAGATGTCCTTATCGCACTTGAGTTGAGTTTGAGAGACGGAGAGAGAGAAGAAAATCTGAGAAGGGGCTCAGCTGGTATCGCCTGTAAAGTTATTTGAAATTGGTACGGTCACGTCTGAAAATATAAAAAACGGATGATAAATATGTAAACCTTAATATATTGGCAATAAAGTCGTGTATACATATTTTTGGGACTTTGTTCGAATCGATATTTTCAGGCGTGACTGTACATATTTTTGACGCTGACTGTAGGTACTAAGCTACTGGAATTCCGCAACTGAAATGTTTTACTCATGGAATCAAAACGAAAGAGCGCTTCATGAGCGCTTATAATTTTACACAGAAAAAAATTTACTCAATTTCATTGCAATTTAGTGCTCACAGTACAAATCTGTTCCTCTTTAATTTTCCAGGACTTCCTGCACTACGAAAACTGATCGGCGAAGCTGAAGATGTTATCTTTGATGTCGTATAAAATGCATTTAAAATTAAGATAAGCCGCACTTGTGCTTTAAAATATTATATAGGGGGAGTCCGGGAGACTTGAACCTCTTTTTACTCAGAAGCCACTAGAGATTTATCCGTAAGTGTTAGCAACTCGATATTTCGTGTATAGATGACATATCTAAATAGGTATCTTTAGAGCATAGCAAAGTGCTGATAAAGTACAAAATGTAAGTTCTGCAAAAATATTTTTCTTAAACGGGGTATTGGCTCAAGTCTCCCCAACCTATGGGAGAGTTGACCAGGGGGTGTGGGAGATATGACTAATTGACTATACATATGTTAGGTAGGAAAAACAGTGAAAAAAGTGCTGTTTAATCCAATATATTTATTAATAAAGGAAAGTAGTTGTAACAAAGTATTTTTACCCATAAAACAAAATGTTAAAATTTAATAAACTTTATAAAATTTAAAATCGGCAACCTTAACATGAAATTCAAGAGATCAATTATCTTTAAATTATTATTATTATTAATTATTTCTATCAGATCAATTCAGTCAACAAATTATCAAAGGCACATGCAAGGTCCTTTTCATTTTACATAACATAATTCTTCATGTCAAATAAAGTTGTCCACATCTTTGTCAGTGAACCCATCGCAAACTTCGTGAATATACCTATCCTTTGCAGGAACCACACAGTCGAACATTTTTTATGCAACTTACGTCGGTGGCAAACAAGCATACGGCCCGTCTGATAGTAAGCAGTGACCGTAGCCTATGGACGCCTGCAACTCTAGAGGTGTTTTATACGCGTTCCCGACCCTAACACTCCGCACTCCGTACCCTCGTTGAGCTCTGGCAACCTTACTCACCGGTAGGAACACAACGCTTGTTTTTTATTTTATTTTTGGATTTTTTTCTCTTGTCGCTATCTTGCAACACCTTCCTCTTACCTCCTTTGACGTTTGGCCTGCATAAAAATAAAGCAAACCCTTATTTAAGCACAGTGTGGGAGAATTGAACCACTGATCATGTCTCCCTACCACCATGCGGCTCAACTCTCCCGCACCCCCCTTTACTTTATATAGATTATGTTTTCTTTATACTCTTACAATAAACATTCCAAATGATCACTGTTAGTAAAACTACATTAACCAACAAGTACAATAAGATAAAATAATACTACTCACCTGTTTAATTGTCAAAATAGTGTAAAAATATAAAATTGTAATTTTTTTCACTTCGCGACAGCGAAACCACGTTTACTCAAGTCATTTCCAAACCAGACTAATTGCGGCCAATATGGCGTCGCCAAAAGTTGCGCCTTCTGTTAAAGTACGACATGAGCTGTCAACGGCGACGGTGGCGCAAAATTTGAATTGAAATATTTGTCGTGGTTCAACTCTCCCACCTGGTCATATCTCCCGGACTCCCCCTACGTACTGTTTTTAAAATAAACCATTTTAACGATCATTTCGGTGCTGTTTTGTTTTCATAGTTTTTAAACATAACAAACACGACTAGTGTTTAGTTGTGAGAAATTAGAGCGTCGGCTATAAAACGCCATCTATTTGTAGCTTATTGAAACTTAGTAATATAATATTTTGTCACTAGATGTCTCTTTTCAGTGGTTAGTACAGCGCCATCTATCAGCGAGTACAATAATCGCTTGCTATGCTCTGTGAAATAATGAAATAAATACATTAAGCTCTTGTGTTCATTTCGAAGTTCCACTACTGGGCATTAGATGGCGCTAACTCTGCTAACATAAGTGTACCAAAGAGAGTGCCAAGTGCGAGTATAATTTTTGTGGACATTAATGTCATAATGTGTTACACTGTCCAAGTGGATCTTATTACAAACGGTATAAGGTCCACCGATGCAATGTGGGCGAGACACATGCTACCACTAAGAACGCACAAGTTTTTTTCAACTTTAATCAATTTTAAGAAAACTATCAGACCCTGTTTTGCTAATACGTTAAGGTTCAAATGATTTTTTCAGTGGCATTATTAATATAATCTAGGGTTTCCATTATTTTTATTTCAGCAGGTATCTAACATAGGTACTTAAATAAATAATTAAATAATAAATAAATAAAAAAATATTATAGAACATTATTACACAAATTGACTAAGTCCCACAGTAAGCTCAATAAGGCTTGTGTTTAGGGTACTTAGACAACGATATATATGTTATATAAATATTTTATAAATACTTAAATACTTAGGTACATAGAAAACACCCATGACTCAGGAACAAATATCCATGCTCATCACACGAATAAATGCCCTTGCCAGGATTTGAACCCGGGACCATCGGCTTCATAGGCAGGGTCACTACCCACTAGGCCAGATCGGTCGTCAAAATATAGCATATGTTATTGATATTGTCGATATTGAGTTGAGACGCCCGTTTTGCAACCGCCATTTGAGCCAAAGTAGCCCATCCTGGATTATGCTTATGTGTGTTACAGCAATCTCTAACAAGCTTACCTAACCAAGTTCGATCGGTTACTTAACAATTGCATCCGGTTTGTCTTTGGACTCCGAAACTACGACCATATCTCTGCTTATCGCAAAAAACTTAACTGGCTCCCTATTCGTGAACGTCGATCCTTGCGTATTCTCTGCACTTTGTTTACAATTTTATTTAATCCTTCAGCCCCTGATTACCTTCGTTCCAAATTCAAATTTGTTACTCCGCGCCCCGGCACCGATCTCCGAACCTCCCGTAGCCTTCAACTTATTGTCCCTCGACATCGTACAGGTTTCATGTCGAATTCCTTCAACATTCAGGCAATCCGGCTGTGGAATGATCTTCCTCTCTCTATGAGACAAGCCCAGAACAAATTCAGAACATGTTGCGCAAGCATCTGTTTGACAAGGTTCAAAGGTCGTCCTCATGATGTTTCACAATGGGTATATATTTATATATGTATGTATTTATATTTATGTATCATATTATTTATGTACGTATAATTTTATATAGGTAATATTGTGATATATTTTTTTTGTCATTTTACTCTGTATTCTGACCCTGCACCAATTAGGATATTTCGGTTTGGCTCATGGTTGACTGGTAGAGAATGCCTTCTGGCATTAAGTCCGCCATTTGTACTCTTCATGTATTGTGCAATAAAGTTTAAATAAATAAATAAATAAATAAAGTAGTCTACCATATGAAGTCACCTTTTCACAATAACAACACCAATATTAAAGATCGGCCACAGTTTCCATAACAAAATATACATAAAAACCTGCAATAACAACTTAATAAACAGTTAAAACAGCCCAGGGTCCCGATAAGCTACGACTTTTACGATCAAAGTTCACTCGTAAACTTTACTATAGCAGCGCCAACTTATTCATACGACGGCTAAATTTGGAACTAATTCTACTTGAAATAAAAAGGACTTAAGTCTATTGAAAACTCGAAACGTATCAGTCGTTTTGATCCGTGACTGATGCATGTTCTTCGTGTGGAATATAATTTTCAAATACCTCGTATCTGAAACTTTATGAACTGAGAGATTGAACTTTAATGTTATTAGTATAAGGTTCAATTTTGTGCAATATACTATACAAAATGATGGGAGGTCTTTGAATATACATAATTGTGAATATATTGAAGTCTCAATTAGTGCTGCTTTGAATATAAACATTTAATTGGGTAAAATAAGAAGTCTGTAATGTGAAAGGTGAAAAAGGTTGGAGTTTTAAAAACTTATTTAATTTTATTTCTTTTTTATAAAGTTTACAGGAACATCGAAGTCATCGGTAACCTTCGTCTTCTAAAAGTTTCAGTAAATAGCGCATATTACGCAAACCCTGCGTAGGGGGCGCCACATACTGAGGGCTTACCGCGAAACATGAGAATCAAAATTTTGTTATCTACGTAATTAAATGCGAAAAATTTTCGCCTTTCGCCATATTTAAATACTATAATCTGTAACAGTGATATTTTCTGGCACAGAACGCAATCTTTATAAATGAAGTCTTATTTGTATTGAAGTATACGATGATAAGTTTTTGTCAAGAAAATCATTTTTGGTACAGTCACGTCTGAAAATATAGATACGAAAAATATGCCAAAAATATGTATACACTACCTTAATATATGGGCAATAAAGTCGTGTACATATATTTTTGGCACTTTTTTTGTATCGATATTTTCAGACGTGACCGTACAAACTTTTATCTCTGACTAAACTTTTCTTCCCACAGGCAAGAAATACTCGTCGAGACAATTATAACCACCACAACATATATTTTTTGTGTTGTTTTATCTCAGAGTTCCCATGGCCACCTTCTGTTTCCATCATCTGATAAGTTCCATGTCATTGCATTGTGATCCGATTTACATATACAAAAGTCCAGCTAATCACAGATTGGCAAGTGGGTCAAATTTAGCTTTCAAGATTTCATCCACACTAACTAACTAACATACTAGCAGGGCAAGTTAAACAAAAGCTTGTACAAAAAAATAGGCAAAAGGCATAGGTTCAACCAATACATATCGAAAAGACAAATTCACAAAACAATACAATATTGCTACAATAATTCCAATTGCAAAACAAGTCTTATTTTCTGCGAACCCATTTGATAATATTAAAAAATACTTACTCATTCCAAATTCTTTCGCAGCATTACGCCACGTTTTAAATATCGAAAATCCATATCGCAACCATGCAAAATGGAAATTACTTTTTAAATAAATATTCCGCACGTGTTCCGCAATTTTTTAATATTTTCCAAAAAAATACGGAATAAAAAGGAATTTTACACGATGTAAAAAGCGTGGACGTTTTATTTATATGCTGTTATTATTTACGAGGGCCCGGGTTGAGGGTCAGCAAAGACCCCTAATGTATGGACTAGCTTGGAAACCAGAGTTCAAAACGGTAATGATAAATTATATTGGTTGTTATTGATGGTTTTCAAATATATCGTTATAATATGTAAGGTACGAGTATAATAATATGTATCTATGGGCCTCTAGTTGCCTGAAATAAAGATTTTCATTTAATTTCATTTATTTATTTAATCGTATAGATATTTGTCAAGGTAGTATTAGTGAAACTTTAACTAATTAGGTACTATAATTTTACATCTAGCTCCTTCACCCATCGGGCTGCGTTTTCATCAGGGAGGAGCAAGTCCAGAGTATCTCCAGGGTATGGTGCATGGATTGCACTGGCTTTCCGCAATCACACATTGGTGACTCTCTCCAGCCACACTTGCACATGTACTCTCCGCAAAGTCCATGTCCAGTACCCCTAGTGTAAATTTAGTCGATAGCGAAACGTGACGTACGCGTTTGCGTTAAGTCTCATTTTGTATGGGTTTTTGAACAGCGCGCCAAGCGGGACGTTTTGGAAAGTCAAAAATCTCATACAAAATGACACTTAACGCAAACGCGTACGTCACGTTTCGCTGTCGAAAATATTTACACTAGGGGTACAGTTCTAATTTCATTTATAACTCAGGTAACACTAGGTATAGGTAGTTGGTAATGTTAGTATGTAAGTGTTTTTACCGACTTATTTAGTTTATTAAATAGTATTTTTCTTTAGTTAGTTATAAAAAGACGGGCACGCAGTGACAAGCTGCCAGTTCGAGTACGGACTTCCGGTTGGTTGTTATTATGTCTGTAACAAATGAATAAAGTTAAAATATTGGTACAAGTATTCGTTTTATTATCATTCAACCCGGTGGGATATTTACTAGAACCTAGGGTTATACTTTTAAAATATTAACGTTTATAATTTAGTATTTTTGTTCATGTTTAAAAATATTCAACTTGATTAATTTAATATTCGGATCGTCTGGTCTGGTCTTCGATGCCTAACCTGTCAAAGAATGCAATATGGCGGACGAATGCTTGAAATGTCACCATATTTAAGAATTATTTTGCTTAAAATTTTGTTTTTTCTTCGCAAGTAAGAAGGTAAGAATATTGTTACTCGAGTCTTTAATTATAGACTCTCGTACTATCTATATCTATATACTTACCCCCCTCGTTGCACAATGTACTACTTGTAACAAACGAATAAAGCTAAAATATTGGTAGAAGTATTAGTTACATCATAAACCCAACACGATTGCCGTCTTGGCTTGGTTTGTCTTGGTCTTGGCTTGGCTTGGTCTTGGCTTGGCTTGGTTTGGCTTCGTCTTGGCTTGGCTTGGCTTGGCTTGGCCCGCAGTACAAGCGCGTCCATACGTTTCAAAGGTCTATGTGTATCCTGTTTTAATATCGAATGGCAAAGGGACTGTACGAGCAAGGGTAGGCAGTGACCTTGGCGGGTAATCAAGGTCAACGATTTGGTACAATACATTGCTTTGTATCGTGTTTCAACCTATTGAAAGGGAGCTGAAGTATTTACTCTAAATTATGTAAATAATGTAGGTACCTATGTATTTTACCTTTAACCTTTTGGACGCCAGTGACGGATATTTCCGCACCGTAGGTCCAACGCCGATGACGGATTAATCTGTCACGGACCACAGAAACAGAGGGGTCTCTATTGTTTCCCATAAAGTTTTAAGTTATAATGTATTGTTTGTCCGCATTTTCGTTAGTCATAATTTGGTTTTTCTAAGTAACGCGTAACTTTTCAGGATTGCCATAAAAGAAACCTAACCTAACCTAACCTAAACTATCTTTAGGATAACCTTACGAAAATGCTTAAAAGTTAACGATTTCAGAGTTATGACTAATGATAATCTGCCTATCATTACATTATGACTTTCAATAATTATGTTAAACACAGGGATCCGGCAACGGAGACCTACGTGCATATGCATAAAGTTTAATTTCAGTTTCGACACTTTGGTCAGTGTCAAAAGTGACGTTTTTGGTTGAAGAAATGTCACTTTTGACACTGATAGATCGATATCGTACCGCAGTTATCTCTTAGAAGCATTGTTCGTATACGGCCGTGAATTAGAACGCGGAGCTCGCAGGCCAATTTGAATGTACACAAACATCAGAATGATATTTGAATCGTGTTATTTAGTTATACTGCATCTCGCCCGCGCCACTATACAGGGCTTTACTACCAGACCAATAATACATAGAGAGCAAAGGACTTATTCCATGAGCGTTACCCGAATTTGCCAGTGCCAACACATGGATTAATACTCCGGATGGTTCAAAATTTACGTGACTATGGGCAATTTACAGTGCCCACTCACGCTCAAGCACGAGGTGGCCAGCATCGTGATTTAGAAACGTTGGACAGACGAATTCTAAATTATTTTGCTCGAGACCCGCGGCTAAGTACACGGAAAGTTCCAGACGATACCATGTGTCTCAGTCATACGTTTGGCGGTTATTAAATGCTACGGGGCTTCACCCGTATAGCCAGATGATTTCCCCTTAAGAAGGCAGTTTTGTTAGTGGCTTTTGGAGAATGAACAAGCAAACATTCTTTGCACCGACGAGTCAACTTTTACGCGAATCGGACTTTTCAATGTTCACAATGAACACTACTGGAGTGTTATGAACCCCCATCTCACGCGACGGAATGCGTATCAAACACGCTTCAGTCTCAACGTTTGGGCTGGAATAGTGAATAATACCATCATTGGACCTCATTTTATTGAAGAACGACTTAATGGTGCTGCTTATTTGGACATTTTAAGAGACGTGGTACCATTGCAATATCGTCAACATTTGTATTATCAGCACGACGGGGCACCGGCACATTATGAACATCGTGTCCGTGATTATTTGAACGATCATTTTCCGAATCGATGGATTGGACGCGGTGGGCCAGTCCCTTGGCCACCGCGTAGCCCTGATCTAACTCCACCAGATTTTTTTCTTTGGGGTGAGATCAAACAACATGTTTACGAACGCGAAAGTGCCACCGTGCAGGAACTACGGCAACGCATTATTACAGCTTTTGACACGGTCAAAGCAAGCAATAGAAAGTAAGTTACGTTCTCGATAGCGTTTATGTCAGTGTCGAACTATTGGTAGCTATAAGTAACATATTATTAGGCTTAAACACCAAATAAAACTTCTTAAAAGACCCACCCTGAACCTTAGCTGCAGCGACGTGACGGAATATATTATAGAAACGCTCTTATTTTTTATTTTATTTTTTAACTTTATTGCACGATATAAAATTGTACAAATGGCGGACCTTATGTATATTCGAGCGAATAAGAAGCAGATAACGAAATTTGGGTTTTCGCGTTCCGCGATAGATTCTCCGTAAACAAGCCTTGATGCATCAATGTCATAGTAAATAAATAAATATTATAGGACATTATTACGCAAATTGACTAAGTCCCACAGTAAGCTCAATAAGGCGTGTGTTGAGGGTACTTAGACAACGATATATATAATATATAAATATTTATAAATACTTAAATACATAGAAAACACCCATGACTCAGGAACAAATATCCATGCTCATCACACGAATAAATGCCCTTACCAGGATTTGAACCCGGGACCATCAGCTTCGTAGGCAGGGTCACTACCCACTAGGCCAAACCGGTCGTCGAATAGTGAAAGTGATAAAAAAAGGTTTAAGGCATAGTACCTATGGTTTGCTAAGATTGACTAATTTACTAGAGTCAGACAAAGATAAGTTGGCGATTTTGATAGTCCAGACGGTGCAAGTGTTATTTTAAACGTCAAACTTCTGTGAAATTGTGACGTTTACTTGACACTTGCATTGCACCGTCTGCGCTATCAAAATGGCTGTCGACTTATCTTGGTATGACTTTACGCCTAAGTCACTCACGCAGCGGCTTAGAAATCAGAAATCATCGCATTTATTCGTGATAAACTATAACATGCAAAAGTATAGCATAACAAAAGATATAAATTTTTAAACAAAAACATTTTTTAACATTTTTTTTTTGACGTGACAGCGTCTTATAATTCGATGGAGCCGGCTGCACGCACGAAAAAACATGACTCATGCGGCGTTATCTCGCTCTGAGGCCATTTAAGGCTTGAAGTGCAAGCGAGAGCGCGCAACGAACGACAAAGAGGCACAATCGGCCTCCGCGTTCGGCAGCGTTCGACATCTGTCTCTCTCCTACTTGAGTGAGCGATGCGTCCGCGTGGACAGCTGCTATACAATAATACATTTACATGTTTTCGTCAAGTATGAAGTGCAGTGAAAAGTGAACGTGGTGTCAATTGTTTATAGCGTTTCTTCTTTATGTTATGACGTTGTCACGTTCAACTATCGTCAGTAAACCGACTTTACAGACAACCGATTTTTAATTTTTAAACTATTTATTTATTCAAATAAATAGTTTACCACGAAATGGTCCCGCCTCAGCATAAATGCTAACTCAAAAGTCAGCGCTGATCTTCCGGCTAGACCATTTGTGGGTCACGAACGCAGCTGTACGACACGGCATAAAACTGAACGCGACTTTGCGCGTTCAGTGACGACTTGACGCGTGCTTACGTGAGCGAATAACACGCGAGCGCGAAGTGACGCGGCGCGGCGCGGCGGGTGAATCAATCCTTTGATACCTATGGAAGTGTCTTACGTGGGCGATCTCGTTGTGAACGCGAATCATGCCGTGGGCCGCCGCGCCGCGTCACTTCGCGTTCGCAAGTTATTCGCACACGTAAGCCGCTGCGTCAGTCATGGTTAAATACAATATGTGCACTCTGACGGTAGCAAATTGCAGTAATATCCCCTATTGGCTACTTGAAGGTTTATTAAAGAGTATGGATAAATATTGATATTGTACCCGGTGATAAATTGATAATGAACATCGGTCTTTGGGAAAAGACTCACAAAATTACGGCTTCATAGAACGTTGTCACTTTGGTTTTACTTGTCACTTTGGTTACACTCCAAAATAGCGAATCATACATTTAACTTAACAAAAAGGGATGTCTCTATATGTAGTACAATTAGACTGTGACATACTTACTTATGGACGTGAATTGAAAACATACATCCCTATTTGGAAAAGTTTTCCAGTGTGCCAGATACTTTTCGAGCGTTGTCTCATCGGCTACTATTGATGCTGGCTGTACTTATCTACTCTGTGTTAGGTACAGTCAGCATGAGTTACGGCAGTAAATTATCGTCCAGGAATGCGAACGATCCGACAGACGGAACAATTATTCCAAGGAATGCGCCGTGGAACGGGAATGCTGGCTATTCTGATAAAATACTTATTTTCATTTCTCTTGGATACGAAAATATCTAAATACCTATATAAAATAGTCGCGTATACTACATCTAAGATTAACAAGACAGAGCGGGATCGAAAAACTCGCGTGTGCCCGTGAGGGACAGAATATACGCTATGAAAGGAATAGAATCTCCATATACCAAACAGTGTCCGACGAAAAACCATAAATAGGTGGCGCTACAATACCTAGAATACTTAAGAAAAAAATCTAATTATAGACAGCGCACTTCACTCCGTCAATAATGCCTAGGTTCTTAGCTACTCTAGCACTACTCTGCATGGAGAGATTTGGAACTATTATTTACAGCTGACAGCTTTGCAACAGTTCTGCCTATGGAGATTCTATCCTCCTTCCATAAATGCATTAAAATCACATTTTTTACATTCCTAACATACCAAAAACAACCTACGTAATTTGGTCGGGTTCAATGTTACCCACCATAAAACGGTGGGCAACAAAAAATGTCTACGTCCTTTTTTTATTTTATACTACGTCGGTGGCAAACAAGCATGCGACCTGCCTGACGGTAAGCAGTCTCCGTAGCCTATGTACACCTGCAACTCCAGAGGACAAGAACAAGCAAGCAGCAAGCAAGCAAGCAAGTAGGCAGCAAGGACAAGTGGGACTATGACAAGGACAAACTATAATAGCACTTTCTCTGCTACTCCTACTGAAAGTTCCGTAAGATAATCTCGAGATGACCCCCCCCCATTTCATCTCTATATTAATGTACCTCAATGTTAACCACTCTTTCTCCGAGACCACGAGGACAATGCCATAGTCGAAACGTTGGAGGTAGTTTTAAAGTTAAAGTATAGGCGATTAAATCTCGTTAAAATAAATAATAATGTGTAAAAATTGTGAAAGCTTTAATCATGTAGAGAGGCGCCACTTTTTGATATTTAACAAATTTAACACATATCAGTGAAAGAATAAGGATCAAAGTCAAATGTCGATCTAAAAGTTTTAATGATGTGTCAAAAGATGGCAGTAAATTTACGTGGCTACAAAGTTTTCTTTGACAATACACCTCTATTTTAAATTCTCTTTGTTAAGCACTCCCTGTTTATCTCCGACTCCCTCAAGATCCTCCGACCACCGCCCACGTGCCAACAGATACGTATCGTGTCCCCGACGAAGCAGACCTGTTTGTGAAATGTCCCTTTTCACAACGGCCAATGATGATGTCCGAAAAATGAAATGATGGTGTCCCTGGCATCCGTTGGCTCGTTGGGTGGACGACATTCGGAAAATTGCGGGTCACTTCTGGATGCGATTAGCTCAGGACCGGGGCAAGTGGCGTACTGGAAGAGAGGCCTATGTTCAGCAGTGGGCTGCTATGATGATGATGATGAATGATGATGTGACTATGTGAAACCAAACAGAATTAAGAAGACCAAGAGTGTTCACTCCATACAACAGTTTTGTTACCAAAAATACTATTCTTTTCGTAGTCTACATCTAGCGTCAAGTAGCGAAACTCTCAGTACTGCTACTCGACCATAGATGTCGCGGTAAACAAAAAGTCTAATGCTCAAAGATTTTGAGCTAATATTATAACCGTAAGCGTAACCGAGTAAGCGTAGGAGTTAAAAATTGAGTTCCGGTTACTCTAGTTACAATATGAGCAGAAAATCGGTTTTTGTTTGCCGCGGCATCTATTGTCAAGTAGCAGTACTGAGAGTTCCGCTTCTTGACTCTAGATGTAGACTACGAAAAGAATAGTATTTTTGATAACAAAACCGTTGTATGGCGTGAGTACTCTTGGTCTTCTTAATTCTCTTTGGTGTAACCTTTGATAGGTGTTTACCTTTGTGATCTACTTTGATATACGTGAGCCTATCCCACTTTATTGATGACATGTCCTTTACGAGTTACCTAACATTATTCGCCCCGTCCATACTAAAGTAGCCCAGTTTCCTCGTCTATTCATAAAGCGTATCCATCAGTCTAGAGCTAGAAGGTCTCTTACGCGTATTATGTGAACTTAGGGAAAAAATCAAATTATTTTTCAACACACTTGCTCGTACATTTATTGAACCGCTTTTAGGTCTATATATTAAACACATGTGATCTTTTCATTATAATTATCGAACTAATGCGGTAATGTAACTGACACTTTATATTTAAATTGTTATTTACTAACTGTTTTAACAACTAATAATTTATTATGAACATGGATTAATATGCAAGTTTTGTTTTTCTTCTTCTGGCATTTAAAGGATTTGAAGGAACTGATTGCTTAAATTGGGGATGCCCGGCAGACGCACTTTCGGCCATTTGGGAGCTGGCAGGCGATTATTTTCTGAATCTACATATAAATTGCTATATGTTGCCACAAGTCTCATCTTTGTATATTCATCAGATTATAATAATAATAATAATAAACCCCTGAAAATAATAATAATAAAAGACTTTATTGTGCACTACAAAGAAACATACATGTTACAAACAAAAAAAAGGACATAAGTAAGTAGGTAACAACAGGCGGACTTATCGCTAAAAAGCGATCTCTTCCAGACAACCTTCAGATAGCGATTATATTTATCAGATGATGTAAATTCCACTTTTTTCGTATCTTTAAAGTGGCCGGCAGACGCATTTGGGTCAGTTGAGAGCTGGCGGACGTTATTTTCTGAAGTACATTTAATTTCGTATCTTTAAAGTGCCCGGCAGACGTACTTTCCGCCATGTGGGAGCTGGCAGACGTGTGTTTTCAGAACCTATAATTATATAAAACTGTCTATATGTTTCCATGTCTTATGTTTTTTTTTTTTTTTTTTTTTTTTTAAATAATACTACGTCGGACAAGCATGCGGCCTACCCGATGGTAAGCAGTATCCGTAGCCTATGTTCTCCAGAGGAGTTACATGCGCGTTGCCGACCCTAACCCCCTCCCACTCTCGTTGAGCTCTGGCAACCTTACTCACCGGCAGGAACACAACACTATGAGTAGGGTCTAGTGTTATTTGGCTGCGATTTTCTGTAAGGTGGAGGTACTTCCCCAGTTGGGCTCTGCTCTAGATCTGGAATGACATCCGCTGTGCTGTGCCCTACTACACAGAGCGAGATGACATTCACAATGCCCATACCTCTCTTGTGGACGTAGTTTAAGGACATACCTGGGTCCGATTAGTACCTTTAAAGTGCCCGGCTAACGCACTTCTGGCCATATAGGAACTGGCAGACGAGTGGTTTCTGAAGCTACATATAAATTCTTATTTGTTGCTACCAGTCTCATCTTTTTATTAGATGATGAATTTAACCTTTTTTGTAACCTGAAGTGGAACTTTTTCGTGATTTTGGCCAATTCTAATTTATTTTTACTATTTTTTCCAAACTTAGCATAAATTTTATGAACGTGTGCCATGGGGCTTATCCTTGTATCCGATGAAGTAATAGAGCATACGGTACCCGCCCGTACTAAGAGCTCAACCAGGGTGCGGAGTGTTAGGGACGACAACGCGCGTGTAATAACCTCTGGAGTTGCAGGCGTCCATAGTCTACGGACGGAGACTGCTGCAGGCAGGACGTATGCCCGTTTGCCACCGACGTAGTATAAAAAAATGCTATTTATGAATAGCCTGAGCACCGTCGTCACCTTGTAATAGGCAGACTAATTTATTACTGTTTACGAAGAAAAATCGCCGTAATGAATATTTCTTACCTTTCCAACTTTTTGGCTTGTTTTTTTTGTGCTGTCAGAAAACACTTATAAAATCAACTTGGAGTTTGTCTGGTCTATCTCTTAAAATTAGCAGTTAATTAATAGTGAGCGAAGCGCAGGTAGGTTGAATTTCATTATAGAAAAAATCATTCATTTCATTCTGGTAGAGAATGCCTAGTGGCATTAAGTCCGCCTGTACTCTTTTTATGCAATAAAATTATGTGCAAACACAGCTGGCCTGGCTGAAACGTCGGATAAAAGGTAAAATAATGAAAAATCGCGTTAGACCCATTAATGATATTAAATGGGTGAATTACTTTTTCTTGTCATTTGCAAGAATTGCCCTTAATCATAATTAGTTAAACATTTGTAAGTTTTAACATTGTCAAAATTAAACAAGATCCTTAATATATATGCCAGATCCGGCAGAAATAAAAATACGTAAATTTTTTATTAAAATAATTGAGTGACCCAGTGGACGAGGGCTTATTTCATACAAAAGTGTGGGGACAGCTTTGTCCCCTGGGTCACATGCTCTTAAACAAGCAATAAAATATCAAATCATGATAAAAATATTGCATTACGTAGTTTATTAATCTGTTTTTATATCATAAGAAATAGTAGATTACGATAAAAGTGCGAAAAATAGGAAATTCAAAACGAGTGGCGATAAATTAAAACACGACCGAAGGGAGTGTTTTAAATCGACACGAGTTGCGAATTACCTATTCGCACATGTATCGTACAACGTTTTACAGTACATATGGCCCTTTAAATGTTTGACACAGTAACGTAATATGCTAATTTGCGCACTAGTGCGGTAAAGTAGCACCATATGTACTGTACATAATTACATCAAATCCGAATATATTTTTTTATCACTTTTAGTGTAGGTCAAATTTTGCTGACATAAAAAAGTTGATTCAGTGAAATATGTTTACAAAATGTGAGAAATTAAAGAGTTAACAGTGGATCTGACTCAGTTTGGACGGAAGGAGGAGAATTCAGAGGTCGCGGATTCATTTCCTGGATCATAGCAATGAGTTTTCCGGAACTTATATCTTTTGATATTTTGTACGGAATATCTTATGATATTTACCTATAAACTGATGTAAAAAGTAATGAAATAAACGTATTTGTATTTGTATATTTACCACTAGCTTTTCAGTGAAGGAAAACATCGCGAGGAAATCTGTAATACATTAGCGAAAATTTTTTTCAAAAACTTAGAGCTCGATTCAGATTTCGCAACAGTTACGGTTTTGTTTATTTTGAACTGGATTTAATACGACCCTGGGAATCGCTCACACTGATTGGTCCATGCGAATTTGACGACCGGTCTGGTCTAGTAGGTAGTGACCGGAGACAGAGACACTTCTCTGGCTATGCAGCCGATATGGTGCTGGGTTTGGATCTCGATAAGGGCATTTATTTGTGTGATGAGCACAGATATTTGTTTCAGAGTCATGAATGTTTTCCATGTATTTGTATATTTTATATATCGTTGTCTGAGTACCTACAACACAAGCCTTCTTGAGTTTAACGTGGGACTTAGTTTATTTGTGTAAATATGTCTCTATAAAAGTAAAAAAAGAAAAAAAAGACGTGAAACTCGTGCGTGAGATGCGCCAATCAGCTAGATGATCGTCAAAGTTGTGTCAAAACCATACCGGTTTGAAAAATTAGAATCGACCTCCTTTGCAGAAAAGCGCTGTTAACTCGCAAATACCGTTTTACGTTATTTAAGTAACAGAATTCAGAACATATTTTTTTATAAAAACAAAATTTGCACTAAAAGTTTATTACCACGATTCTGTATAAACTTTTAATATTATATTCATAACTTGATCGTGGCTTAAAATTAACGCAATAAACTATCTCTCGATTTAAAACGAAAACATTTTCATATTTTCGTTCGAAAATATAGTTTGCAGTAACTTGGATGTAATAACGCGATGCGTTTAAGTTCATAAAATCCACGGCATAGATTACCCTCAATAGATAGGTACATTTTCTCTCTAACAAAAGTAAACAAAAAGGCGCTCGGCCACGTAACATTTTA